>NC_052514.1:7332337-7355753 GCF_014356525.2 Nilaparvata lugens | reverse complement strand
TCATGCAGATTCCTATTATGCAGAGTTACTACCAAAATGAAACACTCTTTATTATGAAAAGTTCTCACTAAGATTACATGCCCAGCGAAAAAATAATATCTCATAAGTAGTTACTGAACTTCAAAGACATTACCATATCATGGAAAAAATTGAATTTGTTGATATGCCAATTTTCTGACTTGATTCTTGAAGTTCTACTTTACATGTACTTATCAGGTTATGTGATTCTTAAATTATGTTGCAACATTGAACAAGATTTATTATCTGTACTATTGTGTAAGATATCTAAATCTAATAAAAGCAGCTCTTATTGTCAAAGCCACTATTTTACTATTTGTGATACAAGTTTCTGTTGTTACACCATCATCAGTCTCTAGTTATGAACTGGAAGTTTAAACATTAGTAGCAGAACACTATAGTGTAGATGGAGCCCTAGGATTGACCAATGAATGTTGAGCTCCTACTGTCTAGTCTCGGCCGATGGCAGTAGAGCTCAACCTTCATTGGTCGACAGCTAATGGCCAATAGTAAAGCTTCACACACTCTATATTCTGCTGCACAATATACAAACTTCAATTTCACTAGGAATTGATATATATATAACAACTGTTTTATCGAGATTAGTATATCCAATTATTGTACTAATAAAGCAGTGGTTTTGACAATATCAGTCGTTTGTATTCAATTGGAATATTTATATTTGTTAATTCTTATATCATACAAAAAATATTAGTTTTGCACGAAAAATAGGAAATTGCTCAAGATCAGTCTCTTTCAGTCTGCGATAAGGAATTGTTTGGTCAGTATATTATTTTAACACAATCAAAATAACTGTAATTAATTCTCATGTAGGCGCAATAGTTCGCCTTAGCAGCCTCCTCCGCAATACAGCTTCAACAAATCTTTCAAGGCTGACTCATTCCACCATGTTCTATCAAATTGAGTTACAATAACAATAACTTTGCAATTAATTGAATTTTGATCAGCAAGATAATCAAGAACAGGCAACCAAATCATATTGAACCTTCCTAACCTTAAAAACATATTGGTATTCATTAAGAAAAGATATAGTGATTTTATGATTTGTGTTGGATGATTTTTCAATCATCTAGCATCCAAGAGAATATAGTAGGTGTGGATGATAATAATGTATCCACATACTGTGCTTATAACTATAATTCACTAAGAATTAAAAAAGAAAATTCACCTTAGATTAATCCGAACACCTACGAACACCCACATCACCATGGTTAGGTAAGGCAGGATTCTACAGTATTATCTATATAAGATTAAAATGTATTGAATAATTTTGTATAGTGTACTTGATAATCAGAAAAGATATGATAGAATGAAAGCTCTGCTTTAAGAAGTACATTTGTTTCTCGGTTCATTTTGAACATTTTATTTAATATGTAGTATTTCCTATTCTAGCAATAATGGAGTGGAATATTTCTCCCATATTTGGTACATCAAATTGAAAAATATGTTGTGAACACATTTTTGGACTGAGAATATTGTGAAAGTGAAGAAATTGAAAAGGAAATTACCTATTTGGAATTTGTGTAATCTTATCTATATTCTGGAGAGGAATAGCACAAGTTGATCCCATTCACTCTCTCCCGATCATTTATATGATGTAGGCCTACTTATTTTTACATTAAATAATAATAGAATGACGTAAGAAAAGAGTACTTGAAAATACTGATTTGACAGATAACCCAAGGTCACGTTGGAAAGGGATATTCAATCACATTTTTGTCAGTTGAATTAGTTTATAAAACTGTAAAGTGTAAAATGTATTGTTGAAGAACTCCACCAGGAAACAAACTCCAGTGATATTAATATATTATAAGAATTACAACAATTACAAAAGAATTTCAATGTAGAATCAGAGAATGTTGGATATTGAAGTCTACCAACAACAAACAATTGTTTAATGTTCCATTTTATCATGAATTATTTCCGAAATCAACTATTAAAGCGCAAAATGATTATGAAAAAATCTTACTGTCAGCCTTCTTAAATCTTCTCAAATCTTAAATCATTCTCAGCCATACTTTACCCCATCTTCTTTGTTATAAGTTATATAGTATATTTCGCACCTAGAGCAGAAAATGAGATTTTTCCGGCTCGAAATCGGTTTTCAAGCCCAAGGCCGTAGACCGAGGACTAGAAAAGATTGAGAGCCGGAAAAACATTTTTGCCCGTGGTGCGAACGCTATTTTTCGCCACACACAAAAATAATCAATATATATATACTGTATGAGAATAGTTGTAGCAGAAGTGGAAGGTGATAGCTCTAGCAAATCTGAGGTTCTCTGAATATCAGGAAATTGTCCAAGTATCTTTATTTTCTATTCTGATTTGTCTAAATAACCTTAAAGATGATGTACAATTATGTGGGAGGTTGAGTTTATACTTTTTTATTCTTTCAAATGACAATAGGATTATATTATTATAAACGTTTTAATTATTGAATAATGAACACAAATAATGAAAAGTTTTTTGATCAGCTGTTTTTTGATCACCTTTCTTTGACGAGAGTCGTCTGCAAACAAGGTCTTTCAGATCTACGTAGGGACTGGAAAACAGCTGCTTTCTGTGCAGTGTGGGGAAAACATAATTTCAATTTCATAACCAATCTTTGTTCTATCTTTCAGACAAAAGAAACATTATTTCACCAGAATCTCTTCAGGGCACCACGAATTACGTCATGGCAACGAAACATGATAGCAGAAAAATAATGTTAGGTTCCAGCAAATGAGGGTTGAAGAAAATGTGCAAATACTGTGAGCTGTGTACAGACGACAGAGGGATAGAGATAAGGATTGAGCCGGCAGGAAAAGAAAATCCCTTTCGGCTTGTCTCATTACTAGGGATTCGCAGAGGACGGTCGGACATCTCTGCTCTAATTGGACACACAAACACATACAATGTGACAAGACAAGCATTGTTTACTTCTGCATCAACGTCACTCACATCAAAACAAACCATCAACATCATCATCATCATCATCATCATCATCATCATCATCATCATCGTCATCATCAACATCTTCACTTCAAGAAAGGAGAATAAGATGACGAAGGAGAAGAAGAAATAGTAGTGGCGAAAAAAGAAGAAGGTGGAGGAGAAGGGGAAGATGAAGAAAAAACCGAAGAAGAAAACGGGAGATGAAAAAGAAGAAGACAAGAGAAAAAGAAGAAGAAAAAGACAAGAGAAGAAGAAGAAGAAAAAAAAAAGAAGACGCGAGGAGGGGGAGAAGAAGACGCGAGGAGGGAGAGAAGAAGACGCGAGGAGGAGGAGAAGAAGAAGAAGAAGAAGAAGAAGAAGAAGAAGAAGAAGAAGAAGAAGAAGAAGAAGAAGAAGAAGTAGAAAAAGAAGAACAAAAAGAAGACGACGAGGAAGAAGAAGAAGAAAAACAACAACAAGAATTCTTCTTGGATAAGGAAGGAGAACAAAAAGAAGAAGACGACGGGAAAAGAAGAAGACGACGGGAAAAGAAGAAGAAGAAAGCAGGAGGAGGAGGAGAAGAGGAAGGAAAGAATAATGAGGAGAAGAAGGAAGAGAAGGCGACAGGAGAAGGAGGACAACAAGAAGGAAAAGACGACAGGAGATGAAGTAGGCAGGAAAAGAATAAGAAGACAGGAAAAGAAAAAGAAGACAGGGAAAGAAAAAGAAGAAGACGGCGAAAGGAGAAGGAAGAGAACAAGAAGATGAAGAAGATATGAGAAGAATAAAAAAGAAGACAGGAAAAAGGAGAAGAAGAAGAGAGAGAAGAAGAAGAGAAGAAGAAGAAGAAGAAGAAGAAGAAGAAGAAGAAGAGAAGAAGGAAGAAGAAGAAGAAGAAGAAGAGGAGAGGAAGAGGAAGAGGAAGAGGAAGAAGAAGAAGAAGAAGAAGAAGAAGAAGAAGAAGAAGAAGAACTACTAGAAAAAAACTAGTACATCAGAATCGTTGACAAATAATTGGTTGTGTGTGAGTGAAGAAAGATAGGAGAAAGACGTTGCCAAGTCTCTCTATTTTGCCACTGACTGTACACAGCTGTTACTCAATTCATCCCATTAAATTTAATCCAATAATAATTATCATTTCCTTGATAAAATGATCAATTTAATTTCAAATTGATCAAGAAAATATATTTTTTCATAATTTGATTCGGAAATTTGCTTTCATGACTGAGATCAGATTTTTATTTTTATACAAACCTGAAATAGCGGCTAATTTAAAAAGCTGTGATTGTACAACAATCTGAATTTCAAAACAACAGAAATTGAGTTATTTGGTAGGTATTCTATTCCAATTTCCTTTAAAAATAATAGAAAAATAGGAATCCTATTCAAAAAAAAGTAATTTTGATTGATTAATTCTGAAATAACCTTTCAATATTATTTATACCGGTACGAGAAGGTCTAACCTATACGTGTAGACTAACTGAAGCATTGATGAAGTCCAGGATTGTTAGTTATCAACTTTAAAAATGTCATTTCAGGTATTTTAATTTGTGTTTCTCATAAGGTAATGTTTAAAAATTATCTCATTGTTTCAAAAATACATTTTAAATCAATTAGAAGACTTGTGTACTCAAGTATTTTGATAGAATGAAGAAAAAAATGGCGGCTGAGAATTGTTTATTCAGTTTTTTACAGTCTCTGTCAAAAGTGAATATAAAATATTCTGGCAAATAGACAACATTGCAAAGCGAGAGAGAGATAGTGCTATCTGTTTTGTTGTATGATAGAAAAGGACAACAACAGTATTGTCAATCGTACACTGCCATTATAATGTGGACCTCACTATACGAGCGGAATATCATGTGATTCAGAGCTGAGGTGTCATGTAATGAAGAAAGAATTCTTACTGTTTGACAAAATGAGAATTCTGCATCAAGTTTCAACACTGAAATGACGACTTGCAGGCTATATTAATAATTGTGATAAATATGAAATATTTACTACCGACTGGAGGAATGTTTCGCATCGCATGGGATTCATTGTTTAGAAATGATCGGCCAGTGATGAAATATTCCATATTTATCACAATTATTTAAGGTGCGTACAGACTTTCGCTCTGCTCCGCAACCGAACGTCACTCCAGCAGAGTGATTGATGATCGACCGGGGAGCAACAGTGGTTCGACCGGGGAACGCGAGAAGATCTAACATCTTCCGTAACGTTCATGATGGGTGCGTGGGCGTTTCGACTGTGGTTCGATGGAGGTACGAGGGCGGCACGAGGGCGGTACGAGGGAGGAGCGTGCTCGGTGCTGGTTGGAAGCGCGAATATGTGTACGCAGCTTTAGAGTTCAACAAATCGTCATTTCAGTGTTATAGGTATATAGCTGGTTATAATTATCTATATATATAAAAGCGAAATGGCACTGACTGACTGACTGACTGACTGACTCACTCACTCACTCACTCACTCACTCGCAGAACTAAAAATCTGCCGGACCAAAAACGGTAGGTATGTTCAGTTGGCCCTTTAGAGGCGCACTAAGAAATCTTTTGACAATATTTTAACTCTAAGGGTGGTTTTTAAGGGTTTAAAGTTCGTCTTTTAGCATGTATATTCTTCTTATTCTCTTAATTATAATTGATAAATGTCCATACCATAAGAATGTTAATATAGAACTATAATCTAGAGAGAGTACTTCTTCGAAACAGTTGTTAAGTGGTAACTAAATTAATAATTTTGTCAGGTTGGCATTAAGTTGAGTTGACTTTGTTGGGTTGGCACCAAGTTGGAGATTGAAATGCATTTATCGCGGAAAATTGATTGGGCACTGCTACCGTACTTCAATCAGAGCTATTCCTGGGAATATTATATTACTAGCCGTCAGGCTCGCTTCGCTCGCCATATCCGTTTAGCCAGACGTTTAGTCTGGACCTGCGACTGGATCGTCCTAGCATATGATAAAAATGCAGGCGAGCGAAGCGAGATCGATCGAGCGAAACGATCCAGTCGGGGGTCCAGGGGGGCGGAGCCCCCTGGCTAGACGGATATGGCGAGCGAAGCGAGCCTGACGGCTAGTATAACATATTATAGCAGTTCGTAATGTATGAAGAAAAACAAGATAAAATTCTGTAGTTCTAAACGACGTACTTGTGATGGGAAGATAACAAGGAATTACAAAATTATTACTAACAATAGGAGAATTCCTCAATGAAAGTGTAATATAACAATATTAAGTGGAAATGAATATGAATGTTCAATCGTAATGAATACGTGAATGAATTATACTTCACTCTAATAAATGGATAAAAATGTTTCATAAAAAGAGTATTGCGTGTGTTGTAAATTTCTGGAGCAACTTGGCTCAGGAAGAATATTCATGTGAATTGAACTGACGAGAACTTTCTGACACTAGGTAATTAATATTCAAATCAATTATAACATTAAATTGACAGTAATTTGATGAGAATTTGTTTTTAATGGATAAAGTGCTGATGCTGAATTAAAAAATAATAAATCGAACCAGAATTATTATTATTATAGAAATTGAATCGATTTATTATTATATTACTCTTATTCACTAATATTCCCATCAATTTTTTCCATACGAATTATTGAAAATATTCAAACTGCACTGAATAGGAATGATCGAAGATGAAATAAAAACAATATTGTAGTTTTTTTCATTGCTTTACAGAATTTGTCAATTTTTTCTGTCCAACATAAGCTATAGTGAGGTCCACATTATAATGGCAGTGTACGATTGAGAATACTGTTGCTGTCCTATTCTATCATACAACAAAACAGATAGCACTATCTCTCTCTCACTTTGCAATATTGTCTATTTTCCAGAATATTTTATATTTACTTTTGACAGTGACTGTACAAAACTGAACAAACCATATTCTCAGCCGCCATTTTTTTTCTTCATTCTATCAGAATACTTGAGTACACAAGTCGTATAATTGATTTAAAATGTATTTTTAAAACAATGAAATAATTTTTAAACATTACCTTATGAGGAACACAATTTAAAATACCTGAAATGACATTTTTAAAGTTGATAACTAACCATCCTAGACTTTATCCATGATTAAGTTAGCCTACCGTATAGGTTAGACCTACTCTTACCGGTATAAAAAATAATATTGAAAAGTTATTTCAGAATTAATCCATTGAAATTACTTATTTCTAAATAGGATTTCTATTTTTCTATTATTTTTACAGGAAATTGGAATAGAATACCTACCAAATAACTCAATTTCTGTTGTTTTGAAATTCAGATTGAATCACAGCTTTTTAAATTAGCCGCCATTTCAAGTTTGTATAAAAATAAAAATTTGATCTCAGTCATGAAAGCAAATTTTTGAATCAAATTATGAGAAAATATTTTTTCTTGATCAATTTGACATTAAATTGATTATTTTATCAAGGAAATGATAATTATTATTAGATTAAATTTAATGGGATGAATTGAGTAACAGCTGTGTACAGTCAGTGGTAAAATGGAGAGACTTGGCAACGTTTTTCTCCTATCTTTCTTCACTGCCATTATAACATGGACCTCACTATAGGAAGAAGGTTGAAGATTTTTTCCCATTTTGGAAGGAAGGAAAAAAAGAAGATTACAGCTACGAAACTTTTCCATCTATTCCAATTATTAGAGAGCTTCTTGTAGGAAATTCAAGGACTAGCGTGTTTGCGTCTAATAAATACCAGTGAAAAATGACAAAATAGTGCTCCAAACATGAAATTCATGTATACTCTAAAACCTCCATCCAATTTGACTTCAAAGAAACTTGCCGTGGTTAATTAATTCAATTATACGCGATACACGATTAGCCAGATTCCAATTAACTCGGTTGATTAGTGGATCAGCTTTAGCATATTATTAATTTCAACAGGACGCCTACACACAAGGCATTTATTGATTGCTAGCGGGAAACTGAAATCAATCAATTTATGAAAACTATTGAATAGCTAAGACAGAGTCACGAATTATTCAATGCAAATAATCCGCTTCAATAGAGGAATGACGATAACTATCTTCACAATTGTTGAAGGAGGGGCTCAGCCACAATTTTACATTTTTAATAAACATTTTAAAATTGGGGCTCATACAGAAAATATAGCATATAGAATGATATAGCATATAGCATAACTCAAGCCGATTACAGAAATCTAGCAATCACTTTAACACTCAAATTTTGACTACAAATTTAGAATAATTTTTATAACTGAACAAGCATAATGAGTTG
Organism: Nilaparvata lugens; assembly: GCF_014356525.2. Lineage (NCBI taxonomy): Eukaryota > Metazoa > Arthropoda > Insecta > Hemiptera > Delphacidae > Nilaparvata > Nilaparvata lugens. The sequence goes on along the minus strand of NC_052514.1, from coordinate 7,347,543 downwards.
AGACTAGAGTTGTTGGTTAAGCCTAGAGTCTTTAGTTAAGCCTAGAGTTCTTAGTTGGGTCCAGAGTTCTTAAGGTGCGTACAGATATACGCGCCGCGAACATGAGCAATTCACTTTTAATCAGCTGATGCCAAGCTTTTTATAACTGTATCTTACCGTTTCTGTAAAAATACAGATAAATAGTCAGCTGATTAAAAGTGAATTGATCATGTTCGCGGCGTGTATATCTGTACGCACCTTACGAACGGCACAGTATGATAGACTACTAGCGTCACATGGCTTCAAGAAAAAAACTTCAAGGACTATAGGCTTGAGTTTACACAGTGCAATAATTTTGCAACATAAAGGCATTATCTTCTGCTGTCTTTCCTCTATGGTATCACCATGAATGATACAGTATCACCAAACATGATACAGCATCAACACAATACGATACATTATCATCTCAACTTGGAACACAACAATATAATATTTGATACAAAACTTCCAAACTTGATGAATTCTGCAAACCATCTTATGCTATCTTTTGTCTACGGTAATACTAACTGAATGAAATCGAAGCTTTTACTCAATTTATTATTCAGTTGTTACTCAAATAATTACTTTCCACCTCCAATCTTAAACCAAGCAACTGTTATAAAAAATATGAATTCAAACTTATAATCAGTTTAATTTGAAATTGAGAATTCAATTCACGGCTCCAAGCAAGGTTTCGCAGGACTACTGGCGTGTCATATTCCTAGCTGCTGGTGACAGCTGAGATGTATTTTGGCGCGAAATTACAAGCCAGGGGTTCCAGCCATTAAGGGGAGTCCAGTTAATTACAGATTGCAACATGAACAGAGACCGTAAACTGGGCGAATTGCAATTACAAACGAACATTTCACATTTAATAAACAAACATTAAGCCGAGGTGGAGTTTGTTGGGAGGAAATTTAATACCAGGGAACAAGGTCTGAGGGGTGAAAACAAAAAAAAATGAAAAAAATGAGAAAAGCTGTGTTTAAACCAAAGTTATTAACAGACTGTTTATTTCTCCGTCCTTATAAATTCTTTTAGATTGAACATAACTTATCATACACATGATGAACATATGTGTTTGTCAAGTTTCGTTCAATCTAATAAAATCTATAAGGACGGAAAAACAAACATTCTGTTAATAGCTTTAGTGTAAAGGCAGCTTGAGTGAGAAAATGCGGAGATTCCATTTGGCCAAAAAGTTGTTCCATTTAATATATCTCATCGTATTCCATTTTAGGTTTGAACTAATAGCTGATCTATCTCAGTTCGCACCGAGATGGTACTGTACATATAAATGAAAAACATCATAATAAATGCGACTTTACCTACATGTAATCGTAATAATTAGCTTCCAACGTAGATGATGCGTATGACCCTTTAAAGATACTTAAAATGAATCTATTTCCTCCTCAAATAAAAGTCTGCATATAATGTCCCTTTTTGTTACAGAATTATTATTACAGATTACAGAACATTGATAGAGATTCATGGTTGGCTCTTCTGTTTTAGAAGAGTGGAATCATAACCCCATTTCGGACTTGTAAAATGTTATCTAAATTTGGGAGAGAAATAGTACAAGGAGTATCCTTAGGGCTGGTTTCCGAGCTCGGGATCTATAAGTTCTGGACTTACAGAGTCCAGGACTAAAATAAGCTCTCGGATCTAAATCAACTTTCTGAGTCACGGGTTTATGTTCTAAACTCCGGGGTCTATTAAGTTCTCGACTTATTTAAGTCCAGGACTTTAACGTAGTAAACATGAGGGAAATTCACAAATATTTTTCTGATGTATTGTTGACATTAAAGCAAAACGAAAACAGCTGATTGCAGCGGGATGATTCAAACTATTTTGTAACAATATTATTTTGTGAAAATGGGTTTCGATTTCTTTGTATGGTGTAGGTATCGTGATCTCTAAGCTCCAGAGTCTATGTAAGTCCTCGACTATGATAACGCTCTGACCCGGAAAGCCAATTTTCTGACTCCAGAGTTTAAAGCCAGTTAAAGTCTAGAACTTAGCTAATAATCTCGTGTTCGGAAATCGGCCCTAAGTTTTTCTCTTTCGGTCAGTGCTTTCGCGTGAAACATAATGAATAAATAAATAGAATCCATAAAATTTTTTTTACTGTGTTAGTACTGCTACAAAACTTGCATCAATTCGATCTATATTCACAACTACAAATGATACACATGTACGATATTACGAGTTAAGAAACAGAATATTACATTAACTTCAATCATTGTACTATAATACATGTAATTTACAAATTTAAGATGAAATATATTCATGAGGTGTTAAGCCATGTCCACACTGAACAAATGTTCGACAAACATGTTTGTTGAAACAGTTTAGGCGAATTTTATTATGTTTGACAAACAATGTTTGCCCGTGGCCAGTGTGGACGCGTCACCAAACAAAATATTTGTAAGTGGGGAGAACAAGTTTTATGTTTTACAGCTGTCAACACTGAAAATGTTTGGAAAAACAGTAATTTTTTGTTTGACAAACAATGATTGTCCAAAATTTTTATAATGTTTGTCCCTGAGATCTTCAACAAACATGTTTGCCGAACATGTATGTCGAACATTTGTTCAGTGTTGACACGGATTTAGATGTTGTTTTTCTGACATCTCCCTAATGACTCTTGATTGTCAATAATTCCTAATATTTGCTATCAACCATCAATCAATACCCCTCTTTGAAAACCTTACAAAGCCTGTAATAAACTCTCGTTACTTTACCCTCACTTTATGCGTTCATCAAGCTTTTATTTACGTTTTTGTACTTTGTTTGGCAGTCAGTCAATTGTAGTTATACTTTTTTGCATATTCGATAAATTTCTGGTTCCATCACCCTTTTTTACATACATCCATTCATTAACATCGCATATCAGCGACAATATGTTGTAACTCATTGTTTCCCTCCATAAAAAAACAGTCTGACCAAATAGAGGGTGTGACCACAAGTGCTGCTCTCACTTTTTGTGTTTTTTCGGTTTTCTCCCACTCCAACAAAACAGATAACGTATGTTAGCTCGTGTCGACAAACAACTTTGTATGCTATAAATCTTCCCCAGGCAATCTGTTACAAAGCTCAGTTGGCTAACCTGTGTCCAATTCACGGTTGTGCTTCATTACTCCCTAATTAGCAAATAATTAAGATAATGCGTTCAGTTTTTGAACTCCCTGTTCAAACTGTTCCAATCTAAATTATTGTCGTATGAGGTTAGTTAATATGGAAGCAATAATATGGAAATCATATTGTATGCACTCCCTTTAATTTCATGATAATGTCTGTTGTAGAATGGGTTGGGAGTAATTAACTGATACCACCCCAAGGGAGCAAATAATAGATAGTTTATGGGACGCGGAGGGAGGGGGTTATTTCATTTGGAAGCTCTGTCAGAGAGACATAACCGATATGTCACGGCCAGGTTTCAAATATTCTTGCTTGGATATTTAGAGAGATATCTTGTCCATCAGAAACTAGATATTGTAAAATACGGGAATAAAAATAAATACGCGAATAGTAAAATACAGTTTGCGAAAAACTGTTCCCCCAAAATAAAGTTTTCAGAATAGAGGAAAGGTTCTACAGTGAGTATCACTTCAAACTGTCAGCATTGATTAGATGGGAAGCTTTGATGTTGTTTACAAGGAATGCTGACAGTCTTGTAGATCTCACTGCAGTAGAGAGGCTGTATATAGCTCCGTTTACTTCTGAAGTTTCCATCTTTTGTTCGTTTTCTTCGAGTTTTCTAAATTTAAAAAATTGTATGTTTATTCTCATTGTACCAGTCTCCAACACTGTAGTTAGGTCCACGTTATAATGGCAGTGTTTGATTGGCAATGGTATTGCTATCCTTGTCTAACATTCAACAAAGTGGATAGCGCTATCTCATTCGCTAGCTCTGTTGCACAGGTTGTCTTTTAACAATGTAGAATTAATCATTCATCATCTTAATCATGAAAATTCATTATGAAATTATTGAAAAAATATGATTTCTTAATTATAAAATATAATTGATTATTTTAAACGAGAATGAACAGTTAATATTACATGAATAAAGCTGTATCAGCTACCATCTATAGAAGGCATTGATAAGACAGAGGATCGGCAACGTTTTTCTCCTATCTTTATCCACTGCCATTATAACGTGGACCTGTAGTGTTCTTCATGAAAGAGTTCGCTATAAAATCATTATTCAAATTGAAATCATTCTTCGAAAAAAAAATGGAAATGGTTACAATATTGCAAAATTATGTGCAAAATTTGACTATAATTTGGTATTTCAATCATTCTAAATTCAAAATATTTCTCGCTAATAATATATATATTCTTGGACAGAACTTTGAACTTTAAATTTCCTCAGTAAGAACATAACCTATTTTTCGGACATTTTATTATTTATCAAAATTTGGGAACAGAATAGTTTTGGGCTATGCCTGTTGTTCTATCCCGATCATATTCATATGATTTGTAATTATATCAACGAATAAATAAATAAATAAATGAATAAATAAATAAGTGGATAAATAAATAAATAAATGAATATTGGACAATTATTTAGTAAATTAAATAAAAATTGTAATCTTGAATCAGGTTCCAGAAAGTTATGATGGCTTCAGAAAGTGAGCTTCAGATTTTTTCTAACTACTCCATGCTACAAAGTATATCCATCATATGGGCAATGATAAAGTGTAACTTATCAAGTTTTGATAATGACATTATATAGCCAAAATATGTCGTGATTGAACAATATTTTGAAAGGGTACTTAAATTTCTGTTTTTATTTATATTTAAGAGTAGCTGAGAGACAGTCTATTGAAAGACAGTCAATTGATACAACGATGAAGTATATAATCATGTTATCCAAGATAAAAGTATACGACATTTACATTAACAAATTAGAGAACAGCCCCACAAGCATAAATTATTATCTTATAAGGGTTTCTATTTGAAATATAATCAAGCTCTAGATTATTATCTTCTTCCGTGTTAGTTGATACTTTACCCTAAAACTCAAGCCTGTTTGTATCAGTTGTTGTAAGTTAATTTCCTGGGACTAGAATAACTCGACAAAATTAGGTTTCCGAATAATTTCAGCCTTTGAATATTTATGAGGCTATAATGAGATTCACTGTGAGCTGTCAGTGTTGTTAGAATGGGATGCATAGATGTTACTTATAAGGAATGCTGACATCTTGAATTGAAGCTAACTATAGAGACAAAACGCTGTTAATAGAAAGATTTCAGAGGTAAATGTCGGAAATTTTAACAATGAAAAGGTCAAGTTGTAGTTTGAAGGTGGGTTGACTCTGTTTTGCAGGATTATCACAATTTACACTCTTCAATACTCAGATGAACAAGGAAATTTTGAATCAAATAAATATTATTAGAGTCTAGAATCAAAAAATCTAGAACAGTAACTTAACCGTATTGAAAAAGTCTAAATTTTGAATTAAACTAGAAATTTTTGAGCTAAAAACTTCACCCCTTTAATGAGGGCGCAGTTATGACTCTAGGTGCCGGTTGCACAAAAGCCGGTTAATTTTTAACCGTGATTAATTCCACGAGAACCAATCAGAGAAGCCGACTTTTCAAAAACGCTTCCTTTGATTGGTTCTCGTAAAGTTAATCTCGGTTAAAATTCAACAGGCTTTTGTGCAACTGGGCCTAGGTCCTCTCTGCAAACAATCCTGAATGAGATAGAAGTAACAAGTCGACTCTTATTATTTTTTTTAGTTTCGAATTCAGGTATTGATTGTTCAATTTGGGAGAACACTTCCTGTCTTCTTCAATTGATTGATGTAGGAAAGATCGTAAAATATGAGGACTCTATATAAAAAAGTTGACTTTCTAAAAAAAATGAATAAGCACATTTATCTCCAACTTTCTGCGTAGATTATTCAGAGAATTAGATATCTATATAATGTAATAAAGTAAAGCACTGGCTTATACACGTACGGGATAAGAAATTCAAGAATGACGCATCATCACATCTCAACTACTGGACCGAAATTTTGCATATTGATTCTTAATTTACCGGAAAAGTTGACTTTATAGAATAAATTAATTATGTACATTTATCTCCAACTTTCTGCGTTGATTATTGAGAGATTTACATATTTTATCTATATAATATAACAAGCCGTCAGGCTCGCTTCGCTGCCATATCCGTCTAGCCAGGGGGCTCCGCCCCCTGGACCCCCGACTGGATCGTCCAAGAATGAGATCAGAAGGCTCGCTTAATTTAGTTGCCAGTTAACAACTGTTTCGAAGAGGTACTCTATCTAGATTATAGTTCTATAGTAACATATGATATGGAAATTTCAATTATAATTAAGAGATTGGGAGAAGAAGAATATATATGCAAAAAGACGAACTTAAAACCCTTAAAAACAACCCTTAGAGTTAAAATATTGACAAAAGATTTCTTAGTGCGCCTCTAAAGGGCCAACTGAACATACCTACCAAAATTTAAACGTTTTTGGTCCGGTAGATTTTTAGTTCTGCGAGTGAGTGAGTGAGTGAGTGAGTGAGTGAGTCAGTCAGTCAGTCAGTCAGTCAGTCAGTCAGTGAGTGAGTGCCATTTCGCTTTTATATATATAGATAAAGTAAAGAGCTGACTAATACACGTACGAGATAGGGAATTCACGTATGACGCTTCATCACGTCTCAACTACTGGACTGATTAACTTGAGATTTTGCATATAGATAATAATTTTACCAAGGATGGTTAAAAGCCTATCTTAAATTTTTCAAGACTTCAGTAGGTCAAGTTTTCAGTTTGTCAAGTTTTCAATTAGACCCTTGTGGAGGACGGGTTACCGCTGATTGTTATATTATTCATTCTAATTGTTATTGTTTAGATAGACTTTCGAGAGAGAACAAATTTTTATACCCAAGGAGCTCCTGTTTTCATAGATCCTTCTTCCTTTGCAAAAAAATATTAATTTATGGGCATGTTATAAACTAGACACAGTTATGGATTTATAGAAAAAGATACATTTATGGATTTCCTGGTATGCCTTCCCACAGTTCAATTTTTCGCGTACTGTAGTTCAAGAATCCTCTTCAAAGTATTAAACTGTAGTTGAAAACAATTTTCTTTTCTTTGGTCAAGGTTGAATATAGGGGCACCGATTTCTGTATATATTATGATATCTGGTTATTTATGTTTAACGGATCTCGAAAAAGGCTCTAACGATTTTCACGAAATTTGGAACATAGTAGGTTTATGATATAAAAATTCGATTGCACTAGGTCTCATCCTTGGGAAAACTCGCTGAACGATATTAAAAGGATAATTCATCCTTGGCTTAAACAGCTGTGGATAGTAAAAAAGTGAGTGAGCGAGTGAGTATGTGAAAAATCAAAATATCGCATCCCCGAAATTCATAAGATGGCATATAGCCAGCTGTGAAATATAAACACGATCATTTTAGATAATTTTGTTCTATTTATCAATGAATAAAAATAACGAGCGAAGCTCGGTGCCCCGATGTTTTATTGATAAACAGAACACAATTCTCTAAAATGATCGTGTTTATATTATTTTCACAGCTGGCTATATGTCATCTTATGAATTTCGGTGATATTTTGATTTTTCACATACTCACTCGCTCACTTCACTTTTTTACTATCCACAGACGACGAAAGTCTCAGCTGTTTCAGCCAAGGATGAATTATCCTTTCAATGTCGTTCAGCGAGTTTTCCCAAGGATAAGACCTAGTGCAATCGAATTTTTATATCATAAACCTACTATGTTCCAAATTTTGTAAAAATCGTCAGAGCCGTTTTCGAGATCCGTTGAACATAAATAACCAGATATAAATATAAAGAACCAGATATAAAAATACAAAAATTGCTCACTTAATATAATAGGATAGTTGCATGAACGTGGAACGGAAAATATGAGATCCTCATCACAAGTTTTTTCATTATGTTCATCTACAAGAATTGCACTAAAATTAGTTTTGTCTTTAGTAAGTAACGTTTCCCTCAATAACATAGGTGTGATCTATCAGAGATTACCATAGACTAAATAAACAGGTTAGATCTGTGATATTATTTTACTAGAATTTACTACACTTCACTTATTAGACTTACTAAAGTATTCTTTTCTTTATGGATCTAAAATGAATTTTAGTATTTGTGAAACACCGCTGCCTTAGAGTGACTAACTAATTTTTCATAATATATATTTTATAAATCGAACAATTTTCATTTACTTTATGGATGGATAATTAACGTTTGAGACTCCCGATCATTTATTGTATTTTTTGTTTAGTATTATCCTCTGAATAAGATTAATTGATATCTTTTGATGCTTACTTACTATAGAGTATCAAGTTTATTTTATTTTAAATATAATTTAGTTTTATGATTTGAGGTTCTTGAGTTTTCCATTTTTTCCAATTTCCATCAATCCTATACCACCCCATTAATCATCCTTAGTTCATCTAATACCCCATACTCCTTTCAAATTCCTAAACTCCCAGTTACATGAAATTTTTTTTCCTTAGTTTATTGTTAAAGTTAGCATTCATTCTATTTATGTATTTTATTATATTTTATTATTTGTGGGCACCTGCTGTAAAATCTTTTAGGTTTAGCGGGACCAATTATTTAATGCTTTTTACTGAATAAAATTATTGATTGATTGATCTATCTTCCTTTGGAAATGTAGCGACGACTCTCTCTCTTAAACCTGCTTTCCTGATGCATGAATCGTAGTCATATATGTAACACATGTTGAAATGCATGAACTATTTGATTGAATCCTACACACGCGTGTGATGGATACAACATCAATTTGCTTCTCCATCATCTAACATATACTCACAGTGTAATAATATATGTGCATTACTCCCCCTCTTACATAAGGTATGTACGTAGGTGCGTGGGGGAGAGAAAGACAGAGAATTTCTGTGAGAGAGGTGATGTAGAGAAATGGATGGATGGAGGGAGAGCACGAAACAGGGAGAAATACAGAGTATGAAACAGGTAGAAAGACAGAGAGTTTCTGTGAGAGAGATGATGAAGAGAGAGAAATTGATGGAGAGAGAGGAATTGAGAGGGAGAGAAAGAGCATGAAACAGGTAGAAAGACAGAGTTTCTGTGAAACAGATTATGAAGACAGAGATGATAAAGAGAGATGAATTAAGGGAGAGAGAGAGAGAGCATGAAACAGGGAGAACGACAGAGTTTCTTTGAAACAGATGATTAAGAGAGATGATAAAGAGAGAGGGATTAAGGGAGAGAGAGAGAGAGAGCTTGAAACAGGGAGAACGACAGAGTTTCTTTGAAATAGATGAAGAGAGAGAACTGGATGGAAAGAGAGATGATAAAGAGAGAGGAATTAGGGGAGAGAGAGAACATGAAACAGGGAGAAATACAGAGTTTCTGTGAAACAGATTATGAAGAGAGAGAAATGGATGGAGAGAGATGATAAAGAGAGAGGAATTACGGAGGAGAGAGAGCATGAGACAGGAAGAAAGGCAGATTTTCTGTGAAACAGATGATGAAGAGAGATAAATGGATGGAGAGAGGGATGATCAAGAGAGAGGAATTAGGGGAGAGAGAGAGAGAGCATGAAACAGGGAGAAGACAGTTTCTGTGAAACAGATGATGAAGAGAGAGAAATGGATAGAGAGAGAGAGAGGAATTAAGGGAGAGAGAGTACATGAAACAGGGAGAAAAACAGAGTTTCTGTGAAACAGATGATGAAGAGAGAGAAATGGATAGAGATAGAGAGATAGATGATAAGGAGAGAGGAATTGAGGGAGAGAGAGAGAGAGCATGGAACAGGGAGAAAGACACAGTTTCTGTGAAAAAGAAGATGAAGAGAGAGAAATGGATGGAGAGAGAGATGATAAAGAGCGAGGATTGGAGAGAGAGAGCATGAAGCAGGGAGGAAGATAGAAAGTTTTGTGAAAGAGAGAGACAGAGGAGAGTGAGAGAGAGAGAGAGAGCAATGATCTACTGGCTACTCAGCTACGACCTTTGATGTAATATAGGATATTGCAATTCTCCAATAGGGTGGAAGGCTCTTTGATGTATATTAAGTGCCGATAACGTTAGACATCGCACGGAGGAATTCGCAATTCAAATGCCAAATTGCACCCAAAGTGCATCTATATTGAACTTTGGGTAATGCATGCCCTATTAGGTCGAGTATTATTCATTGAATTCATGCTTCATCATCAGATCGAGTATTATCATTGATTGAATGCATCCTTTATCACAAATTAACTCCAGTGTTAGTTGATTTGCTGTTCATTTCAACTGAATTGTTTGAAGGACAATACTACGATAATTATTGTATTTGCTGGGTTGTTGATCATTTCATTCAGTTCAATCGGAGTCAATTGTGGGAATGGCAATACCTAAATGATTGTTGTATTTGGAGAATTGATGGCAATTTGCTTGTGTAGAGGACAAAATTCTAGAAGATGTGAAGTATTGATTGGGTTTATACAACTGAGCAAATCAATGAATTTTATGAATAATAATTGTCACCCATTTTTGAATACAATAATTATGATCTATAACTAGCATGAAACCCATGCTTTGCACCGGCGAAAATTTGTGTCGTAAAATTATCTATCTACACATGACTATTACCGTTGCACAACGAAACTAATAGTTGATCAACGTTGTACACAGCTGATTAAAAATGAGAATTGATTAATATTTTTTTCCTCCACCTACTGGCTAAAGTACTTACTTTACTCCCTGAAACATAATACTAAAGTGTCACTTTTTCGCTCTCGGTAGTAAAAAACAGAAAAACTCCCTAGGGAGGAAAAGTGACTCCATTTAAATAACATGGGAAGCATCTCTATTTCAAAAACTCACATTCTAATAGGTTAGAAGGTCTAAGCTCAGATGAGAAAGCGTAATAGAGGTGTCATTGAGTCAACTGAATTCAATACCACAAGAAATTTGATCAATTCATGAAATATAAATGTTTGTATGATATTATATTCTTAATATTAGTAGACGATACAATTTATACTATTTTTGAAATATTTTATTCTATTAAAAATACCAGTCAACAAATATTTTCGATCTGCAATTCAAATCTGAACCGCGTGATCTGGAGTCAGCCATTTTTGGTAGACACCCAGCTGATATAATTGTTGCAACTTTTGCTAGATAGCGCAATCGGCAGTGCCAATCAGACGGCCAGTTTTTTGGTTTTAGATTTTAGGTTATGTTGTTAGGAAACATTGTCACCAATACGTAAGTTATTAAAATGATTTTATTGCAGTTTCTATAAAAAAATGTAGATGGAGGAAAAATGTTGTGTACATCACGTGTGAAAAATACTTTTTCTCCCTCAGGAAAATTGTTGCCCTCGGCTTTGCCTCGGGCTTCAAACTTTTCCTCAGGGAGAAAAAGTTGTACTTTTCACTCTAGATATACAAATAACTATTTCCTCCACCTACTGTCTAAAGTACTTATTTTACCCCCTGAAACATAATACTGAAGTGTCACTTTTTCGATCTCGGTAGTAAAAAACAGATAAACTCAATAGGGAGGAAAAGTGACTCCATTTAAATAACATGGGAAGCATCTCTATTTTAAAAACTTACATTGTAATAGGTTAGAAGGTCTAACCTCAGATGAGGAAGCATATATAGAGTAGTCATTAAACCAACTAAATTCAACACCTCAACCAGACATTTGATCAATATAATATGAAATTCATGTGTGTATGCTAAAATTATTACAAACTTCATATCACTATACTAAAAAAATGCATAATTTTTATTCCATGTTATTCAAAATACCAGCCAACGAATATTCCTCATTAACTAATCAAATTTGAAACGGGAGCTTCATCATAGCTGTAGTTGTGGAGGCCACTGTTGTTACAACTTTTGCCGACAGAGACTTTTAGCGCTGCCGGCGGAGAACTGTGATTACAAGCCAGCTGTTTCTGTTTACTTTTTAGATTATGTTGTAGCACATTGTTTGGTCACGTACGGTACGTTTTAAAAAAATCATTTTATTTGCAGTTTTTATAAAAATGTAGGTGGAGGAAAAATGTTGTGTATATCACTAGTGAAAAATGTTTTTCTCGCTCAGGAAAATTGTTGCCCTCGGCTTCGCCTCGGGCTTCAAACTTTTCCCTCAGGGAGAAAAAACATTACTTTTCACTCTAGATATACAAATAACTATCTAATACACCTGACTAATTGGCAACCTATACATGATGACTATTACGTTTCACAGATGAGTGAAACTTTGCAAAACGAGAATAATAGTTAATCAACGTTATCCACAGCTGATTAAAAATGATAATCAATTAACATTTTCATAATACATCTGACGAATTGGCAACATGTATTGCGCGGTGGGTGGTTTGAGGAGGTACTCAGTCGTTCAAATTTCCATCGGACTATTTTCGTGCAGTTGACTATATTCAGAACTGTAAATTGATGATGAATGACATAAATAATTCACTAAATTTTCTTTAGATCACAAATTTCGTTCTGTATCTTATTCTTCGAACTCTTTTTCTCTAATCTTATTCAAAGATCATTGAATCATAGATGAGTGTATAGAAATAAATGAATACATTCATCATGTATAGAAACGGCGCATGTTCCTCCTCCATATTCACCCCTAGAAATCCATTAGCAGTGTTTAGATGGACAACTAATTACTGTCCATCAGAGTGGGCTTAATGGTCCACTCAGAGCAAACACTGTTAGCCAGTGAGCAGGAACCGGACTACCTAAAGGATTTTGGATTGCTTCCGGTTCATTTCCAAGTTTCGTCGTCCACTAGGAAATTAATTGTTCAGCAACTGTTCGTCGAAGATTAACCCCCCCCCGATCGACCACTGTACCCCTTCTGAACCCTTCTTTTCAACCCCCTAACCCCCTTAATTGGCCAGAGAGCCAGGGTCTCCCCGGCGGCTTATAGAACTCTTTCGCTGTATTCTGAAGGGATCTGCAATTACTTCCGGTTTCGATCCAGCTAATTCGGGCTGGTTACTTCCGGGGTTCCTGCCAAAACTGCTAATTGACGGTGATGGCATATTTGCGATTTCCATGCCTTTTCCGGCGATTTCCCTGCATTTTCCGGGCGATTGGTCAAGCTTCCTTGTAATACTAGTCTAGTCGAAAATTGGAATTTCGGGCAGTTGGTTTTTCATCAGTTGATCGGGAATTCCTCAGATGTGCAATGAAATTGGATGAACATAACCTGAGAGGTTCTGTTATATTTAACTATAGTGAGGTCCACGTTATAATGGCAGTAGATGAAGATAAAAGAATAGCGATGCCGATTCTCCGAATCCATTAATTATATTTCTACACTGTCAAAAACATAATTGGCATTGTTGTGGACCTAGAAAAGGATAGAACCACCGGCTTTGTCAAATGATAGACAGGGATAGCAAAACCAAAATTTATCAAATACTGTCATTATAACGTGGACCGCACTATAGTGACCTCCTCCTGAGTTGGAGAACTCGCTCAGGAACTGTTGTATTGATCTTTGAAATCCCCAATTATACTGAGTTAGTGAAAATTATGGAAACAGCAAAATATTTCTTTTACAAAAACGATTTGAACTAATTCATTCGAAGTAAGATATTTTCAAATTCAAAATTAGGCGCTCAGTCACCATCATCTGATCTTCACACAATTAATTATCTTCTGCACGGTAGCGCAAGCGTTCGAACTTCTGATTCCCCATGGGTAAATGATTCAGAATCAAAATTCAATTTCCCTAAATTAATAATACTAGTAGTTCTGTGAACAGTAGACCTCACGCAGTATTCTCATCCACAAGTACCGGATTAAAACTATAGACCTTATGGAGATACAGCAATACTGACTTCTCCAATCTCCACACATCTGTGTAATCACTTGACAGCTGATTTATGATGAATAATTCTATAGTCTGATTTTTACTCTAATATTGGCGTATGAAGGAGACTTCTTTTTCCTTTATATTATCCTTGAAATGAAGAATTTCCAAAAACCTTGTAAATACGTCGACGCGCAATAAAAAAGGAGCATAACTGTCAAATTTCATGAAAATCTATTACCGCGTTTCGCCGTAAATGCGCAACATATAAACATTTAAACACTTAAACATTCAAACATTTAAACATTTAAACATTTAAATATTTAAACATTTAAACATTAAGAGAAATGCCAAACCGTTGACTTGAATCTTAGACCTCACTTCGCTCGGTCAACCAAAGTCATAGCAACTGCTCACAAGTTGTATTATTGATATTACGCGTATGTTATTTGATCAAGAGATTCAATTGATTGATGATAAAGTTCAATTACGCTGTAAACATAGAGAATTTGATCTTCATCAAGTGCAATGTTTCACAAAATGTTTGGAGACAAAAGTCGCGTTGCCAATAAATACATAGAAATCATTCATAAACAGTACAGGGGAAATTCTTTCACCATTGCAAATATTTATTTTCCCCCATGCAAAGCCTATGATAGTACTGTAATTGGAATATTGTGTACGTAGTACAGTATCCTTTCCTGCTCAAATCAAACCTTCATTGTAGGCTTCAGAAGAGTTACAACATGTCAATTGGAAAAGTTTCTTATTTTCAATTGATATCTTCTCATTTGCATTTGACGATTTCTCAAATACATGTGATGACTTCCCAAATACAAATGACTATTCTCATTTACATCTGACATTATCTCAATCACAAGTGATTATTCTCAAATACAATTGATACTTTCTCAAATTAACTTGATACTTTCTCAAATAAAATTGGAAAAGGTGTAGAACTCAGCTGAATCCCGAGCTAAATTTAATTTTTGAAAATTTGATAAATTTAATCTTTATATCTTTTCTACTTTCAAGTGATTTTTTTGAATATATTGCGTATTATTTCTGTATATTAATTTGAGGCAATAAAAAGTATTTGATGATTTTTGTGACAGGCCATGTGAAAATCAGAGCCAAGGTGCGACTGAAGATCTGTGACTACTACAGACAGGTGTTGTGGGGCGAAGTGGGCACCTACCTCGAGCACATTCTGCTGTGGTGGGGCAATGCTCCACTGGGTCCACAGCTACCGCAACACACCAACCGACTGCGCAACTGGCTCAGGAACTTCTTTGCTACAAGTAAGTTATTGACCGAGCGAAGTGAGGTCTAAGGCTAGTTACACACACAT
>NC_052514.1:7293286-7332237 GCF_014356525.2 Nilaparvata lugens | reverse complement strand
GTTGAATCATTCCTTGCTGTGACAACGGTCACAAATTCCGCTTTCTTCACACTAGAAAAGTTGCACTAAGATAGCGGCAGCACGTAGCATAAGGAAGACAAGGAGTGACGACCAGCCCAGGGGATTTGGCACATTGACTTTATTGGCCGGAAAGCTATATGTTCTGATTTCGATGCGAGCACGATTCACAGCCAACTGAGCAAAAGAGAGCACAAAAGATGGATGATACACAGAATGAGTAGGAGAGACGAAGAGGGAATGAGGAAGTGAGAATGACTGTGGATAGACAAATGGAAGGCACGTTGCAAAACAGCAACTGAAGAGTTGTGAGTTTGCAGAGTCGTAAGGAAGCAAGAAACAGGCAAAAGAAGTGAATAAGAAGAGGATGAGAAACAGATAAAAAAGAATTGCTATTATTGATGATTATTGTATGAAAAAGAGGAAGGAAAGTATACGAGAAATAAGCCTGGAGTGCTAAACAGGAACTGGAGTGAATGATATCTTTATGTTAGGAATGAATGATAAGGCGAACTGAGTTGGTATACAGGCAAATTTTTGAAAATTATCACATTTATTCTATAATTGAAGTTAAATTAGGTAGGCGCACATTGAAAAAGACTCATATGCAATGAGGGGTGAAAGAAAATTTTTAAACGATCTCTCCTCTCTCTCTCTCCTCTCTCTCTCTCTCTATCTACTAGAACTGGTGCAAATACTCTTAGGATACCTGATCACCGAACTACTATCTATTCTAATCGTTCCTTGTCAGTGCTTGTCGTGAATGGAATAAACTTCCCAACTCTATTGATGCATTGAGAGCCGAGCGGGCTTTCTCTTGTCTTTGAAAAAATATCTTATAGAGAAAATGACTGAGTCTGTCCAACCCTAGAGCACTGCTGACAAATATTTCTAATCTCCTTCCTTCCATTCTTCATTCCATTCATTCATCCATCTTACATAATACATAGTCATCATCGAATCTCAACATTTTCTGTTCTTAGTATTGCATATCGTAATATATTACTCATCAATTTCTAAAATCTTAATTAAATCACACCCTATAACGTTTGTTCCATTTATCTATTTTGAATCATTAATGCAATATTGTATTCACTATTATCATTCTAATATCATCCATCTAATCCATTCATCCCATTTCTAAGATTTAAATCACATATTCACATGTTATAATATTCCCAACAGCTATAATTAATTATTCGTTGAATAATTAATTAGCATTACCGTCATTTAATGTAAATTAGTGTACAAGCCAGTAAATATTGTAACATACATAAATAAATAAATCTAATCTAATCTCTCTTTCTCTCTCTCTCTTGATGTCCATTCTTTCCAATAATTAATTAGCATTACCGTCATTTAATGTAAATTAGTGTACAAGCCAGTAAATATAGTAACATACATAAATAAATAAATCTAATCTAATCTCTCTTTCTCTCTCTCTCTCTTGATGTCCATTCTTTCTAAAGAATGGACATTGATATGTCCAAAGCCCCGCCAATTTATGTAGATGCATAACAATATTTCCTATTTTAACTATAGTTATTACAAATTGTTTTTTTTCATATTATATACAGCTCTATAATTATTTTCTTAATTTATATTTTGTAGATTCATCCATAATTTTGCTGTATTGTAAGCTATTGTATATAAGTGTATAAGCCAGTATATATTGTAATCTACATAAATAAAGTACTCAATCAATCAATCTCTCTCACTCTCTCTCTCTCTCTCTCTCTCTCTATTCAAAATATCTAATGGCATCTTATTTTGTTGATTGTATCGTAAGAATGCAATGATATCATGTAACATTTGAAAAGATTAGTAAAATTATTGTAACCATGTTACCATAGGCGACAAGCCTAGTAACAATTGAAGAATAAAGCCTATCTATCTATCTCTCTCTCTCTCTGTCCCTCATACCCTCCCAGTGCCTTCTCCCGTAAGATCCTCTCCCTCTCTCATGCCCGAACAAAGCTGGTACTCCTGTTTATTGCACTCTGCAATAAAATACCCTTTTGTTGACTCCGGGGTTTGTAAGGAAGCATTCTTAGCTATATTGTACCTTTTGTTCCAAAAAATGTGTAATTCATTGACCGAGCGAAGTGAGGTCTAAAGGTGCGTACAGATATACGCGCCGCGAACATGAGCAATTCACTTTTAATCAGCTGACTCTATCTGTATTTTTACAGGAACGGTAAGATACAGATATAAAAAAGCTTGGCATCAGCTGATTAAAAGTGAATTGCTCATGTTCGCGGTGCGTAAATCTGTACGTACCTTAAGATCAAGTCGACGGTTTTGCATTTCTATATTTATGTTTATATGTTCCGCATTTCCGGCGAAACGCGGTAATAGATTATCATGAAATTTGACAGGTATGTTCCTTTTTAAATTGCGCGTCAACGTATATACAAGGTTTTTGGAAATTTTGCATTTCAAGGATAATATAACAGGAAGAGAAGCCCCCTTGATACGCCAATATTAGAGTAAAAATCAGACTATAGAATTATTCATCATAAATCAGTTGTCGAGTGGATTATAAATTGCATGCAATGACGCATGCGATTCAGTATCTCAATGTAACTTAGTGAAAAAACAGCTGTGTGAACTATTAATTGCATGCAGTGAGGCATGCAATTGATAACTTGAAATAGCATATTATTTTCTCCCGACTTTTCTGTGCTTTCAACTCGTTAAGCTTTTGATGATAGTACATTAGCATTGTCGATTCAACAACCCAAACAGCCATTAGTCGTTTATACACCGATACCTATGTATGATATCACCGATGTCTATCGACAGGACAGGACAGATTTACTCTGATGGACAGTATTAGAGGAGACTGTGGTTTATAACTGCGCGAGGTCTACTGTTCACAGAAATACTGGTAGTAAAGCGCATTTAGGAATTCTCACTTCATATATGGTTTTATTATTAGTTTCTTTAAAATTGAATTTCATTGTTATTGGTTTATTATACTCAGGGGTAAGATAGAGTGAGTGATTGCTATTTTGCTGAATATATTCTCCATGCAATAAACTACCCTTTGTTGACTACGGGGTTTGTAAGGAAGTATTCTCAGCTATATTGTACCTCTGTTTCAATAAGGATTTCTAATTCATAGTCAAGCGCATTCAGAAATTTTCTCTTTGTATCTGGTTTTTATTTTCATGATTTCTTTGGATCCATAGGATTTCATTGTACAACAATAGTTATTTGTGCAACTAGTGCGCAAAGTGACAGTTTGCTGCACCGAAAGAAACGTTTACGCCCGAGCCGTAGGCGAGGGCGGAATTGTTTCTTGAGTGCAGCAGAGGAACTTTGCGCACGTATTTCACATTAAGTTTTTCCTACAGTTACCATTGAATATGAAAAGTGGGTAATCATGGGTAAAATTGCCTGAAATGCATCAAATGTTTTTCTGTGAAATTTTATTATTGATAAAAACCTTAATTTATTGTCAAATTGAATAAAAATGTTGTCCTTGGTTATAATATCTAATACTAATAATTAGCGCGTTGTGCTTGGTTGCACCTCTGCTCACTATAGCAGCCACAGCAGTCACTGTTACCAACTTCATTTTGATTTTGCTGCACTGTTGCTCCATATAACCTACTAAGTATTTTGCGTTGCCATGTTGCAAATCTGGAGTGCAGAAAAATTTTTCCCGCACTAGAGCGGAAAAGTGATTCTTTGCGTTCTGTAATCAGTGCAGCAATGGCCACTTTTCAACGTAACTGTAGGAAAAAATAATAACATTTCATTTTTTAAGAACTTAAAGGTGGATCCAGAATCCCAATTCCATATTTTGTGGTTGAAATGTTTTTGAGTTGAATGTCATGAATAAGAACAGACTTCCAATTTATAGTGAGAAATATCAGGATGTCAGAATTGAAACAGACTTTACCAACTTCTACTTAACGAATTTCACCCCCTTGAGTCAGTTCTCTATCAACATGATACAGTAGTTTGAGTGGAAATTTATACAATCACTCAAACAAACTCTGATACGCTCTGATCTCTCAAACAAACTGAACTACTGATCAATCCCAAACCAAACAAGTGAGAATTGGAATGACTTCATTAGCGTACAACTTGCTGGAAGCCTGATTGAGATGCTCAGCAAACAGAATTCTGATCTAGGGAAGTGGTTTGATCTAAATCCAAGAGCACGAAATGGAGCACAAAGTCTGGAAGTCAAGGTAAACTTGCTGCTCTCAAACCCAACAATTTCGCGATAAACAGACAAACATTCAGCAGGTAGAAACGCTCGGGGTCTGGGCGGAGAGAGAGTCCCTTAACAGACTGAAGTGAACAACTACAAGACTTGACCTATTTCGGACTATGTATAACCTCATCTAAATTTGGGAGAGGAAAGTACAAGGATGCCTTATTTTTTCTCCACCTATCATTTTACTTTCCTTGCCCTATTAGTCTACCATAGGTAAGAAAGGTATTGCTTTCCGAAAAAATTAAGGTACCCAAATTTCCTATAAGTTTCAAGATCCCCTGAATCCAAGAAAGTGGTTTTTGGGTATTGGTCTGTATGTGTGGGTGTGTGTGTGTGTGTGTGTGTGTGTGTGGTGTGTGTGGTGTGTGTGTGTGTGTGTGTGTGTGTGTGTGTGTGTGTGTGTGTGTGTTTGTGTGTGTGTGTGTGTGTGTGTTTGTGTGTGTATACACGATATCTCATCTCCCAATTAACGGAATGACTTGAAATTTGGAACTTGAGGTCCTTACAATAAAAGGATCCGACACGAACAATTTAGATCAAATGCAATTCAAGATGGCGGCTAAAATGACAAAAATGTTTTCAAAAACAGGGGTTTTCGCGATTTTCTCGAAAAAGGCTACAACTATTTTGATCAAAGTTATACCCAAAATAGTCATTGATAAGCTCTATCAACTGCCACAAGTCCCATATCTGTAAAAATTTCAGGAGCTCTGCTCCCCATCTATGCAAAGTTTTATTTCAGATTCCCATTGCATTCTTGACATTTCATTTATTGCTGCATTCATCTGAACTCTGAGATTAACTCAGAAATGAAACTGATAGGCTAATTGTTACTTTCCTTGCCCTATTACCATAGGTAAGGACAGTATTGCTTTCCGAAAAAATTAAGGTACCCCAATATCTAAATTTCTATACGTTCAAGGTCCCCTGGGTCCAAGAAAGTGGTTTTTGGGTATTGGTCTGTATAATATATATATATATTGTGGAGCGTGATTTTACTCGCCTCACATATGTAGGGTGAATCTTGTACTGAATCAATGGTGTATAGGCTATAAATTTTGCAATTGCGTGTGTGGACGCTGAGTGTACACCAGACTGATTGATTCACTACAGATTCAATACAATTGTCGGAATCGCGGGAGGTCTAACGCTCGCTCACCCTTGATTCTTCTAATGACAGATTGTATAATGATGAAATTTTTATAAGCAGTGTAGCGATCGCTAAACACTGAATACGGATACCTTAAAATTATTACCTGTGAAGAATGAGCATACAAAATCATACAGGTCGAGCAAAAATCCCGATGTAGATAATTTACGGGACTGCGTCTCTAATAAGTTCTGAAGGATTAAAATACGGTATTTGGACCAAATATCGTTCAGAATATACTTCGAGAACAGAGTCTTGTCGGGTTTTAAGCTCTATTGTAGGAATTTATATGATCTCTGGCTGCATCTGCTGTACAATTGATGTATTCGCTCCTAAGTCGAGGTTGGTAACAGATAAAAGCTGATATATGAGCAGGTAAGGACAAAGAATAAATATCTCGATCTGACCCCACTCGCTACATCCACTTAGACCTGTTCCAATATCCAGCTTAATTCAATTATTCCAATGATCGTATTCGATCGGTTCTTGATGATATAGAACGTATCAGACACAATAATTGACAGGCTAAAGAAATAATCGAACTCAGAAAACGAATTAACAAACTGGAAGATTCAGAATTTGATTTACAGGTTGATAATAATTTAGCATTGACAAAAGAGTTAAAAATGTTCTTGTACTGCATGATACCATGCGTGATTCGACAGAATTTTACAATTGATAAAGTTTGACAGTTTTGAAAAAATAGTGAAAAATAATTATAAAGTATTTTTAAAAAAGTTTGCTCGGGGTCGTGGTTCTGGCAGCGGAGGATAGCTAATCAACTACAAGTTCGTATAATTAAATATTGAACAAGTTCTAGGCTCTTAACAACTAATAAGCGCTTGTCGGCGTGGCCAAAAATTTAACGAAGAAAAATTTATGTTTCTGCACTGAAATATTTTCGAAGCGTAGATTGGGGCCCCTTTTAACTTATAACTCACGTGAATTTCCTTGGCGGTCGTGGTTTTCTTCTTTGGATCAAAATCGTTTGATCGGCAGCGGATCCAGCTTCGGTTTCAGCACGTGGGGATTTTTAATTTAATATTTCCTTCACCAAATTAATTAAGGGATGATTTAACTTTAAACTTTTAATTTATCGATTGATGAATAAATAAATTTACAAATAACAAATAGATTGGCCTAAAATATCGGCTCACAAATAGAACATATAAAATCGAACGAAAATTTTACAAATAGGTCTTGGTAACTATAAAGAGATCTGAACGGTGAGGATTTCAAAAGGGAAGTGCTGTCTTTTTCTCTAAGCTTCTTGGCTAGACCTTTCTTCTCAGAATCTCAATGTAATAATTTGCATGAAAATTTGCCATTGGTAGAACGATTGTGACGTAGACGTGACGTCAGTGGCAGGCAGTAGAATATAATTCCTTTAATTACAATAATAACTCAATTTATGTGATTCTTAAAACTGCTTAATCTCATAGACATAGTTCCTCTCATACAATGTACATGTGCTAGCGTATATGATAAGGCAGGGTGTTGTCTGATAGTAGATTAACATGTGTTACTTTCAAACGATCACCTTTTTGGTGCTATTCTATGCACTATGATTGGCTTAGGCTTGCCAAAGAGATTTAATACCATGTGGTTCAGTTGAATTAATCATTAATAAATTAATATTCTTATACAAATTTTATTATGTTTGAGACTGTTATAATTAATTTCTGCCGTTTTATCAATAATATACTGTTCATGCTATGACCTAGTTAGTTACAATAAGACCTAACATATAATATAATTTCTTAAATAATAATAATTTCAACGATATACATACATTTTATTTTTTTATTTGAAATTCTTGGTCCTTTATTGATAGTTTTATAATTTTTAGAATGGTATTATATCTTGCGTGAAGCCAGCATGACATTTGACAATACTTTGAATCAGTCAGCTGTGTTCGAACTGTTTAAAAACATCTGATCGATAGTAAACAAAGTGTAACCTCAAATTCAATGAGCAGTTCGTAAATAATTCGTGCTTTATTTGCAGAATAATTATAATTTTATTGAATAATTTTCTAGAAAATATTCGGTACAGAACGGTACTCTTATCTAATACACAGTTACTGATAAGTAAGTGTTATCGCTCGGTCGCTAACTATTCCCTTAGCAAATTCTTCATTTAAAAGGTAATCACAATTTTCTCTCTTCTCATGAGATTTATTAGAAAGATTCATCACAATATATATATATATATATAATATATATATAATATATATATATATGTGGTGTGTGTGTGTGTGGTGTGTGTGTGTGTGTGTGTGTGTGTGTGTGTGTGTGTGTGGTGTGTGTGTGTGTATGAGTGTATGTGCGTCTGTGTACACGATATCTCATCTCCCAATCAACGGAATGACTTGGAATTTGGAACGTAAGGTCATTACAGTATAAGGATCCGACACGAACAATTTCGATAAAATGTAATTCAAGATGGCGGCTAAATGGCAAAAATGTTGTCAAAAACTGGGTTTTTCGCGATTTTCTCGAAAACGGCTCCAACGATTCAAACCGATTCAAACACTATCAAATTCATACCTAAAATAGTCATTGATAAGCTCTATCAACTGCCACAAGTCCCATATCTGTAAAAATTTCAGGAGCTCCGCCCCCCATCTAAGCAAAGTTTTATTTCAGATTCCCAATTATCAGGCTTCAGTTACAATTTAAACAAAAGATTTCTAGTGGGAAAGATTGAGCATAAAATTCTCCACAATAATGTTCAGTAACATTTTCACCTAAAATTGAAAATAAGTTTGAAATTCGAGAAAATGTGATCATTCAATTGCAAACTGTTGGCTACTGTTGATTCTATTAAATTATTCAATATGAAGAGATAGCAGACCTCGCCTGTCTCCAGCGTTATTGCCCTGTCACCAGCTGGCTCAGATCTTTGAATAGTAGAATTGAGATGCGTGTGAACACTAGCGTCAGGTGATCAATTTTCATAACGGCAAGGAAAGTTATGTGAGTGCGCCACACCAGATTTTTTGATGATACTTGTTTTATGAATCAATAAAGAATAAAATACTGGAGACAGGGATTGGATGTTACCGGCATTACCGTGCATAGCGAACAAATTCAAATTCTTTAATTCAATTAAGATATTTGGAGAAATAATCTAACCAAATATTGTACATGAGAATATTGACGACACCACATAAGACTGGCCAGTAAGGCCACGCACACACACACATCGATTATAATTCGTACGGTATTTTACCGTCCTTATAAATTTTATTAGATTAAACAGATGATGTTTTTTCAAGTTCCGTTTAATCTGATAGAATAATTTATAAGGACGGCAATAGTATATTTCGCACCTAGGGCCGAAAATGAGACTTTTCCGGCTCGAAATCTAGAAAAGATTGAGAGCCGGAAAATCATTTTTGCCTGTGTTGCGAACGCTATTTTTCGCTACACAAAAAAATAAAACAATATATATATATATATATAATTGTTTATTAGGCACTTCCAGGAGCAGAACTAGAAGGTCATAGCTCTAGCAAATCTGAGGTAATCTGAATATCAGGAAATTCATCAAGTATTTTTTTTTTTCATTTTCAGTGAATACAAAAATTACAAATCATATAAATATGATCGGGAAAGAGCAATAGGCATGGCCCAAACTATTCAGTTCCCAAATTTTGATAATGAATAACATCTCCAAAAAAATAGGTTGGTTTTAGTAGATTCAAGTAGTTCCAAAATTATCCACCAGGTTTAGTGGTAAACGCAGTACTTAAGCTGGGTGGATTTCAATTTGTCTAAATAAACTAAAATATTATGTTCAATTATGTTTTGATGTGGGAGGTTGAGTTTATACTTTTTTATTCTTTCAAATGGCAATAAGATGATATTATTATGAATGTTTTTATTCTTGAATAATAATCACAAATAATGATAATTTTTTGGATCAGCTGTTTTAGCGCACTTGAAATTTTGACAATCTGGATGTCAACAATGCTTGTTAACAGAATTTGAGGTTAGAAGTTCCATCCTACTCTGAAAATCGAATTTGAATAGTTTATAATGTATCTTATTTGTATTTCATTCATCTAAATAGAATGATAGTATCTTTTTGCAAAATACTTTATTCAATCCTTGTTGCATAAACTGATTCCGTTTCATAAACTATTTTGTAAAAACGTACACATCAAATCAGAATCAGCTGACTTCATGGTTATTTTACAGCCCTAGGGCCGTAATAGTATATTTCGCACCTAGGGCCGAAAATGAGATATTTCCGGCTCGAAATCGGTTTTTAAGTCCGAGGCCGTAGGCCGAGGACTAGAAAAGATTGAGAGCCGGAAATACATTTTTGCCCATGGTGCGAACGCTATTTTTCGCCACACCAAAAAAAAACTTCCCAATATATAAGAAATTAAAAAATAAATAAAATTCAAACAGCCTATTTTGATAGTTTGAATCTTGGTTATGACAACTTTCACTGTCAATTAATTTCAATATTACTAATTAATAATTTACAATAGTGACAATATTTTTATACTATTAATATTTCGAATAATTGTTTGAATTTTATAGCTCGCGCTTTGCGCCTGGTGCAATATCTCATGGATAGATGGATGAATAGAATTTTCATTACTATTTTGAAATAATGTGATTAAAAAATTAATATAATTGCATATTTCACAGTTTTGTCTCAAAATATATCTAAAAAATTGATTGAAATTTAAATTACGGTAACTAATATAAAAAATAGCTAATAAAAGTCGAAATTCATCGACAAAAAAAAATGTCACTGACCGAGGTTCGAACCTAGATCATGTTGTAATTCACTGAGCTTTGAGAGTTCTGATGTCTTACGCCTTAATGCTCTCGGCCATTGCGAGGCCTGTAAGTCAGGTAACGTATGTAGGCTACTATAATATAGTGTAGCCTATAGCGGCAAACTTGAAGTCGGTTTGCCGGCATTTTCACAACAAAATATTGCTCTGAAAATAGTTAAATCATAGAGAAAACATTCGAAGATTCAATCTTGAGTGGGCCTAATGTTTTCTCTATATGGTTTGATATTGAAGAAAAATTATCTAAAAGTTTTAATAATGAATTACGGAAAAATTACTAGGAATTTTTCAGTCAAGGCTGAGTTTCACCAGTAGGCTTACCTTAAACTTTAGATCTCTGCTGTATTTTCCTATTATTATTGTTGATTGTATTGCATTAAGAAGTGGAATTCGATAATAAAAAAGAAACAATTTATTATTACTCTACCTCTCTTTTAAATATTGATACAATTCTTGTACTTTGATTTCAAATTCGATTCTTCACTTTTAAAGACTTGCGATACTTACCTTTCTGACAATGGACAATGCAGCCAACATTATATTGTTGAGGCTATGGAGATATCATCGTATTCTATTGTTTGATATCAAAAACACAATAATAAATATTAAATTATGAAACAGTAATTCATAAAATATATTATAGACATGATACCGCGATTCACGATACATAATTATATAGATTATTACAGTCGTTATGAGATTATCTCTATGATTTTTGTGAGATCGGACACGATCAGCTGTTATTCAAGGTCATTTTACAGCCCTAGGGCCGTAAAATTTTACCGGCCTGGTCGGAAAACAATCACTTTCGGCCTCCATATGACGCACGTAAACCAGCTCATTACATCCAAGTGTGGCGAAAAACTTTTACCGGCCTGGTCAAAAAACAATCACTTTCGGCCTCCATATATGACGCATGAAAACCAGCTCATTACATCCAGGTGGGGCGAAAAATATTGTACGAACAGAAATCGATGTGTGTGTGCGTGACTTAACGGTAGAACATGCATGCACTTACACAGTCGACATTGTTGCGTCATCACAGCTGTCATCAGCGAGAGGCTTCTAACATAAAATAACAATAAATAAACCAATGAAGATTCACAAATTATAATTATAGAAGAATAATTCACCCTCAAATAGAGCAGCGAGGAAAAATAAAACAAAAGTCGGAGATACAAAAACCCAACCTAAAAGAATGATGCTTCAAGCGTTTCTCTGTGACACAGCTGTGATGACACAACAATATTAAAGTTGACTGTTTATCTGCTTGCATTTTCTACCGTTAGTGGCCAGCCTCATATTATGGTATCGCCTATATTCTCGTGTACAATATTTGGTTAGATTATTCCTCCAAATCGAAATGAAGAATTTGTCATGTATAAGGCGTTTTTTCAGGCGTTTTCAAACGAGTCAGTAGGGCAGGAAGCTCTCCGATTGGCTGATTTGGTCTAGCGATCGGGAATCAGCTGATAATAATCAGCCAATAGGAGAGCTTTCTACCCTGCCGATTCGTCCGAACCTTAGACCAGTTATAGAATAGACACGGCTCATTGTATATTCATACTGAAAGTCGATGAAGCCAACATCTACTGCCAAATCCACCCATCTTGACGTCACAACAGTGACGTCACGCATCGTAAAGAAATTATAGAAAACTTTTTTGAGTTTGTTGTGTAAGTGCTTGTGGTGTTTAACTTACATTGTTGTTAGCTTGGTTGTGACGTTAAGATGGGTGGATTTGGCAGTAGATGTTGGCTTCAGGGGCTAGACTTCCCAGCGTGTCTATTCTATAACTGGTCTAAGGTCGGAACACACCTGGAAAAATGCTCGTATGGCTTGTCCCTGAGAGTTATGTTCTATGTTACGAGTTGATCTCCCACATTCCCGTATTAAGTAAATCGTAATAAATGTTTGTGCACCTACAAAAGTGTACACAGTCTAGAATAGCATGTGTGTGTGTAAATAGTCTGTCCTTATGTGGAGAAATTGGAAGTTGCGCACTGTTTACATTCTAAACACAGCGACCCTTTCTCTAAGCAGAGGCACAGTCCGAAACAAAACCACGATCCTAACCTATCCACTACATGAGAGTCCAGTTTATTGATAGAATAAGGTCTGATGCTGGAATAGCAGTTCCCACGAATGAGGTGGAGGAAAAAAGGGCGACTAATGAATGGAGAGATGAAGAACTTACGAAGATAAATATTGAAGATATGGAGATATATGAAGATATAAACACTAGATGAAAAGGAGCAATATCGGAATAGATGAGAAAAAGGAATATCCAAAGATATAAAGAGGAAGGTGATAGAGTGGAACTGATAGAATAAGGTCTGATGTTGAGAAAGAAATTACACGATTGAGGGGGAGGAAAAGAGGGCGACCAATAAATATAAAGAGTGGGAGAGATGATAAACACAACACGAAAAGAAGCAGAAATGATGGAGGAGGAGGAGGAGAAGAAGATGAAAAAGTAGAATGAGAAGAAGAAGAATGAGGTAGGAGGAGGAGTAGGAGGACGTGGAGGAGGAGGAGAAGATGAAAAAGTAGAATGAGAAGAAGAAGAAGAAAGAGGTAGGAGGAGGAGTAGGAGGACGTGGAGGAGAAGAAGAACAAGATGAAGAAGAAGAAGAGGAGAGAGCAAGAAGGTGGAGGTGGAGAAGGAGGAGGTGGTGGAGAAGGAGAAGACGAAGAAAGAGGAAGGAGGAGCTGAAGAAGAAGAAGAAAAAGAAGAAGTAGTAGAAGAAGAAGAGGAAGAAGGAGTAGGAGGAGAAGGAAGAGAAGAAGAAGATTGAGGAGAGGAAGGAGGAGGGGAAGGAGAAGGTGGAGAAGTAGAAGAAGAAGAAGAAGAAGAAGAAAAAAGAAGAAGAAAAAAAGAAAGAGGAAGGAGGAGGAGAAGAAGGAGAAGAAGAAGAAGAGGAGAGAGCAAGAAGGAGGAGGAGAAGAAGAAAGAGGAAGGAGGAGGAGAAGGTGGTGGAGAAGAAGAACAAGATGAAGAAGAAGAAAAAAGAAGAAGAGGAGGAGAGAGAGCAAGAAGGAGGAGGAGAAGAAGGAGAAGACGAAGAGAGAGGTAGGAGGAGCTGAAGAAGAAGAAGAAAAAGAAGAAGTAGTAGAAGAAGAAGAGGAAGAAGGAGTAGGAGGAGAAGGAAGAGAAGAAGAAGAAGTAGAAGGGGAAGTAGTAGAAGAAGAAGAAGAAAAAAGAAGAAGAAGAAGAAGAAGAAAAAAGAAGAAGAAAAAAAGAAAGAGGAAGGACGAGAAGAAGGAGAAGAAGAAAGAGGAAGGAGGAGGAGAAGGTGGTGGAGAAGAAGAACAAGATGAAGAAGAAGAAAAAAGAAGAGAGAAGAGAGCAAGAAGGAGGAGGAGAAAGAGGAGAAGACGAAGAGAGAGGTAGGAGGAGCTGAAGAAGAAGAAAAAGAAGAAGTAGTTAGAAGAAGAAGAGGAAGAAAAGTAGTAGAGGAGAAGGAAGAGAAGAAGAAGAAGTAGAAGGGGAAGTAGTAGAAGAAGAAGAAGAAAAAAGAAGAAGAAGAAGAAGAAGAAAAAAGAAGAAGAAAAAAAGAAAGAGGAAGGACGAGAAGAAGGAGAAGAAGAAAGAGGAAGGAGGAGGAGAAGGTGGTGGAGAAGAAGAACAAGATGAAGAAGAAGAAAAAAAGAAGAAGAGGAGGAGAGAGAGCAAGAAGGAGGAGGAGAAAGAGGAGAAGACGAAGAGAGAGGTAGGAGGAGCTGAAGAAGAAGAAAAAGAAGAAGTAGTTAGAAGAAGAAGAGGAAGAAAGAGTAGGAGGAGAAGGAAGAGAAGAAGAAGAAGTAGAAGGGGAAGTAGTAGAAGAAGAAGAAGAAAAAAGAAGAAGAAGAAGAAGAAGAAGAAGAAGATGATGATGAAGTAGAGGAAGGAGAAGGGTTAGGAGGAGGGGAAGGAGAAGGAGGAGAAGTAGAAGAAGAAGAAGAATAAAAAAAGAAGAAGAAAAAAAAGAAAGAGGAAGGACGAGAAGAAGGAGAAGAAGAAGAAGAAAGAGGAAGAAGGAGGAGTAGGAGGAGGAGAGGAGGAGAGTGAGAAAAAAAGAAGAAGAAGAAGTCAGGGAGGTAAAAATAATTAAAAGGGTAAAGGTGAAATGTGTGAGAGAGAAGACGCGGCTGCGTTGGAGAGAGAGAGAAGTGATACGAAAGATCGAGGTACAGGGTGAGTTTTGAAAGAACCGGCAAAAGTTAGTCCAACCAACACAGCACTGCTAACCAAAAATAAACAGCTAACAAAGTTGTTGCAACTGTTAGGTTGGCAGACTGTTATGTTTGCGCGCCAAATACAAACCCAAGTGAAATGGGCGCGCCGCCAGACATACACACATTCACTTTCAACTGACAGCACTTCTTTTAAGTAACATTAAGACTCCCCGTTCACCCTATTATGACTGTTTGACGTGAAATTGAGTATAAATGTTACTGCAAAAGTGAAGGGAGAGATCTACAAACTCTCTCTCACACACACACCAACATATATGTTGGAATGAATTTGAGAGCGGTTGCTGAGGTGAAATCGTTCGCGGTAGGCCAAAATTGCAGAGTTAGCAGAAAAGAAACGCTGTTTCAATAGTTGAATGAGAAAATCTGAGTAGCCCCAAATATATCGAGTAATAGCAAAGAGATAAAATCATGTATCTATCACATTATTACTGGTAGTGATTCATTTTATAATTTCAATGAAATCAATTTTTTTTTAATTTTTTTAACACAATTTTGAAGAGCTTCTATATGCAATAACAGACAGATAATTGAATACAGAGAATGGATTTATTTTGAACTTTTGAAGCTTATGCATGATCATGTCTTGATGGATTTTCAGTGTAGAGGAGTAAATCAAATTTGATTGTTGATTACATAAAATATGACTAAGATTATTCAAAAAGTAGTGATACAATATAAATTGATTATATGATAATTTGAAGAAAATAACATTGAAAGTAATCGAATCTAGACATTATTATTAGCTTTGAATGGTGGGGAGACCCAAAGGTAGTTCCACCTCGCCGTATATAGTCCAAAGTTCCCTAATGGGAAACCGGACACTTAAGTTATAGTGAGCAAAATACTTTGAATTTACTCTTTTCACTTCGAAATAAAGTTCTTTCAAAATCTAGACATATGAAAGAGATTAATAAAATATAAATTATTTTTGAATACCTGAAAGAAGACCTTCGAATCTGAGGAAATGGATAAATAAAATTCTTATGGATGATGAATATTAAGTAAAGAATTATAGGATGGCTAAAACCTACTGGATAGTTGAAATCAACTATAATTTCTTCTCAGTTTGCTTAATTCAGTTATTTGATCTTTAAAGTTTTCATTCTTATGTTTATTTATTTATTATTTTTACAAGAAAGCACTGACCGAGAGAGAAAAACTAAGGATACTCCTTGTACTATTTCTCTCCCGAATTTAGATATCATTTTAAAAGTCTGTAATAGGGTTTTTGTTTGGCTTTGTTCAAAGAACAACATAATGAAAAATACGTTTGAGATAAGTTACAACTAGTTTCAACTCTTCAAGTGTAATAGTATATTTCGCACCTAGGGCCGAAAATGAGACTTTTCCGGCTCGAAATCTGTTTTCAAAAAGAAAAGATTGAGAGCCGGAGAAACATTTTGCCCGTGGTGCGAACGCTATTTTTCGCCACACAGAAAAATACAATATATATATATATAGTATATATATATATGAGAATAATTGTTCATTAAGCACTTCAGGAAGCAAAAGTGGAAGGTCATAGCTCTAGCAAATCTGAGGTAATCTGAATATCAGGAAATTGTCCAAGTATTTTTATTTTTTATTCTGATTTGTCGAAATAACCTGAAAGATTATGTGAGAGGTTGAGTTCATACTTTTTTATTCTTTCATATTACAATAAGATGATATTATTATAAATGTTTTAATTATTGAATAATAAACACAAATAATCGAAAGTTTTTTGATCAGCTGTTTTAGCACACTTGAAATTTGGCCAATCTGAATGTCAACGGAAGTTTAGGTTAGAAGTTCTATCCTACTCTGAAAATCGAATTTGAATAGTTTCTAATATATATCTCATCTGTATTTCATTCATCCAAATAAAATGATAGTATAATATTGCAGAATACTTTATTCAATTCTATAAGCATAAACTGATTCCGTTTATCCACCATGTTTCGTGATAAACGCAGTACTAGGAGGTTTGAGGTTAGATTCTATTATACTCTGAAAATTGAATTTGAATAGTTATAATATCTCATTGTATTCATTCATCCAAATAAAATGTTAGTATCTTATTGCAAAATACTTTATTCAATTCTAGAAGCATAAACCGATTCCGTTTCATAAACTATTTTGTAAACACGTTCACATCAAATCAGAATCAGCTGACTTCAAGGTTATTTTACAGCCCTAGGGCCGTAAAAATTTTACCTTTACCGGCCTGGTCAGAAAACAATCATTTTCGGCCTCCATATGACGCACGAAAACCAGCTCATTACATCCAGGTGGGGCGAAAACTATTTTGTTTCAAAATTAATTTTCTAAATTATTGGAAATTGGATTAATTTATTGGTTTGAAGAGAAATATTCAAATGGAAATATGATCTGGAAAATGGAAAAAACAACCTCTACTGTAATGTTTCAAAGGCGATTTAGAATGGAAAATCTAGGCGCTGTTTAACGAATTATTTATGAGATGTTTGAGATTAGTCTGTAGCGCACAGAGGGCTGGAAATGAGATTAATAAGTGGAGCACTGCTTTAAAAGTGCTTTGTATTCTCGATATTATCTCACGTAACTGACTCAGAGCTCAATGAACTCATAATATTATATTTTCTCTTTCTTGCATAGCCTACACTCTATAACTTTAAACTTCAGAACTTCAATACTCCAAGAAATAATTTTCTTTTTCTGTTCTATTCGTTCTCGTTTCAGTTACTTGATATAAGAACCAGTACTTCAACCAATCTTGTTGATCGCATATACTTGTAATCATTTTCCAGCTCTCAAGCTGTGTTCACATTAGTCTAGTTTCCTTTATTAATTCGAGTTTTTTCAAGATTTGAGTTGGATGAGCGATTTTGAAACTTGAAGTCGAATTTACTTGAATTCAAATTTTCATAACATCAGAAGAATATAATTGACCGAGCGAAGTGAGGTCTAAGATTCAAGTCGATGGTTTGGCATTTCTCTTAATGTTTAAATAATGTTCATATGTTTTTATGTTGCGTATTTACGGCGAAATGAGGTAATAGATTTCCATGAAATTTGACAGGTATTCCTTTTTTTTTTTGGAAAGTTTGCATTTCAAGGATAATATAAAAGGAAAAAGGAGCCTCCTTCATACGCCAATATTAGAGTAAAAATCAGACTATATAAATTATTCATCA
This sequence comes from Nilaparvata lugens, assembly GCF_014356525.2. NCBI lineage: Eukaryota > Metazoa > Arthropoda > Insecta > Hemiptera > Delphacidae > Nilaparvata > Nilaparvata lugens. The sequence goes on along the minus strand of NC_052514.1, from coordinate 7,314,622 downwards.
TAAATCAGCTGTCTAGTGGACTATAATACTACCCGTTCAAAAACATCGAACATCTTAAAAATGTATCTCTCCATTAACGTTAGTAGACAGTTGACTATAATACTACCCGTTCAAAAACATCGAACTTCTTGAAAATTGTATCTTTCCATCAACGTTGTAGACAGTTGCAGCCAGAACTGATAACAGCGCTCACACTCACATTCCGGGACGACACGTCACTGTGCGATAGGACAGAAAGCTCTATGTTTATTTAGGATTTTTTCTAGACATTTTTAATTGATGAATTATTTATTAATTTTTGAGAAAACATAACAACAGGTCAATGTAACTGACTGAGCGCGAGGTCTACTGTTCACAGAACTACTAGTTACGAAGTGGAATATAAACTTCTTCACATAAATTGTACTAGTCTTCTCCAGTGAAGTGAACATGACTGCCAAACTTCGCCAGATCATAAAATGAAAAAAATCTGGTGTGTCGCACTCACACTACTTCCCTTGCCGTTATGAAAATTGATTACCTGACGCTAGTGTTGACGCGCATCTCAAGTCTACTATTCAAAGATCTGAGCCAGCTGGTTACAGGAAAATAACGCTGGGGACACACAAGGTTTGCTATCTCTTCATAGTGGATGATTTAATAGAATCGACAGTTGCCAACAGGTTGCAATTGAATAATCACATTTTCTCGAATTCCGAGCTTATTTTCAATTTTAGTTGTAGATGTTACTGAACATTAATTGTAGAGATTTTCATGCTCAATCTTTTCCATTTGAAACTTTATGTTCAAATTGTATCTGAAGCCTGATAATTAGCAGTCTAAAATCGAACTTTGCATAGTTGAGGCGGAGCTCCTGAAACTTTTACAGATATGGGACTTGTTGAAGTTGATAGAGCTTATATCAATGACTATAATATTAGGAATAAATTTGATCAAAATCGTTGGAGCCGTTTTTGAGGAAATCGCGAAAGACCCTGTTTTTGACATCAGTTTCGCCATTTTAGCCGCCATCTTGTATTGCATTTGATCGAAATTGTTCGTGTCGGATCCTTATAGTGTAAGGACCTTAAGTTCCAAATTTCAAGTTATTCCGTTGATTGGTAGATGAGATATCGTGTACACAGACACACATACACTCACACACACACATACAGATCAATACCCAGAAACCACTTTTTTGGACTCATGGGACCTTGAAACGTATAGAAATTTGGGTACCTTAATTTTTTCGGAATTCTATTGTATTCTATTCTCCTACTTGCTCTTTATTCTTTGTAGGCCTTTTCATCCTTTATGTCTTCTCACAGATCATTATTACTTCCTCCCCGTCTCTTTTACAAAAATTCATTATATGTTTTATATATATAAGTGTTGTTCATATAATAATTCTCTGCTTTAGCTATGTGAACTTTGTTGTGTGACAAAGGTGAGGAAGAAGCTCTTCAGCTCTACTCATATCTGGAAAAAATATAGATTCATTCATTCATTCTTTCTCCTTTTATACTAACTATCTTCCCACATTGAAAAATTCTTCTCATATCTGAAAAATAAATCGATTCATTCATTCTACATCTTTTTTCTATCCATTTTCCTACATTAGGCCTACCCACTTTCCCGGCCTAATGGCAAGTGTTATCCACGTTTTGATAATGGTCTTGCACTCAGCCCCATAACTCACAACCGATTCAGATAATGGCTTCCAATCGGGCGTTAATAATTCCTAACGGCAAACACCCAAACTGGATTTACTCTTAATCGACTCTACACGTTCACCAAGATACGATTATTGGGAAGCAGTTACAACTTAATCAAGTGGGATACTCTATGAATGAGGAATAGGGAACTCGAATTTTGGAAAGGAGATTTGAACTGTATAAGGGACTAGCAGGAAACCCGTGCTCCGCAAGGGTCTATTATAAAACTTGACAAACTGGAAGCTTGTAATAAAATCTTGAGGAATTGAAAATAGGCCTATAACCATCCTCTGTTAATTAGGAATTTTATGAAAATTTCAAGTTATCAGTGCAGTAGTTCAGACGTGATGATGCGTCAAACATAATTTTCCTATCCCGTACGTGTATAAGCCAGTTCTTTCCTTTATAGATAGTATAGTAGTATATAGTATAGTCTTTCCTTTAATATAGTATAGATATAATGAGGTCCACGTTTAAATGGACCTCACTATCTTATTAAAGTGGAATAATCTACGAATGAGCAATAGGAAACTTTATCCGAGTAAGTAATTCAAAATTTGCCAAGGGAAAATATGGGATTCAGAAGGGGAACGAATAAGTTACATAGGTATTATAAAATTGTGGTGAATTGAAATATAGAAGATTGATGTAAGAAGATAGAGGTGTTAGTTAAATCGTAAATAACTCTTGGGAGTTAAATTCAGAGATGTTACGAGTATGAGGTGCACAGGTAGCTGGCGTCACCTACTTGCGGAATTGAGAACTACACCAGTAGGGAACGCCAATCAGAAGAGAGTATGTGAAGCTGGGAGGTGTGGCTTGATGCTATTCGTCCGCTATTCTTACGCCATGGTTTCGGCATTCTCTATCATTCCCGCTCACTCCTTCACACACTTTCTTTTTCTCTTCAAGTGGACTGTTGAAAGGAAGAATATTCTTCAGAATCATTTCCCAAGAATTGGCCAATTTCCAGCTTACAGAAAATCATATGAAGTTCTATTGATTCATATACTGTATAATATATTTGTAATTATTACAGCGTGTTCTCCAGCCGGCTAGAATAATTTTTATTATTTAAAACATGTAGAACTCTGAAAGTTTTTCATCATTTCAATAACTCAGTGGTGTACAATTTCAACATTTTCAGAATTAAATCAGAAGAAATGAAGTTTTACAACTGCTTAAAATCTACTACATCATGAGAGGAACTAACTTCCCTATTTTGAAGCTCAGCTTCATACAAGCTTTCAAATCTGGTTTCTTGGTATCAACATCTCATTTATAATATTATTTTGTATAAATTTATTCCATCCAGAAAACGAAATAAATAGGATATGCGAACTCTTGATGTACAAAAACACAAGATTTAAAAGTGTTCGAAGATCGATTCAAAATTAATAAACAGCCAATCACATCCGGAAATTTTAGAACTTTTTAGTATTGTTTTTTCCAATTACTTCGATAAGCATTCACGAGTTATTTAGTGATTTTACTGTTACTTGATTTCATATAACTTTTCTCTCATAATTCTCAATTCTGATTATAGTATTTGTTTTAAAATGTCTGTTTTTTATGAATAATCACAATGATCTAAAATTTTGTTTTGGGGACAAATTCCAGTCGAGAATATTCGTGATTGCTAGTGAAGTCTTCAAATACAATTCAAGTAAAACAATAACCCACAAAATACATCTTCAAAAGAATATTAGCGATTGCTAGTGAAGTCTCCAAACACAATAAACAATACAATTCGAGTGAAACAATTACCTACATCTTCGAATTCAATTCCATATTGGGAATGAAGTTATGGTGTATTTCTAATAAATTTTAGAATTTCTCTCTGCAGGAAAATATCTATCACAAAATATTCTTATAAATCGAAGAAAAGGATCAAATACCCACTGAAATACACTCACAAAACTCTGCACATTTGGCTACGAATTTGAGGAAACATGAACATTTCCAAGGATTTGGCAAGATCCCAACAAAACTACATGGACTCCCAGCCAAGTACGTTGTTTATCATGTGCATAAGAAGGGTCTCTGAAATCCAAGGAGACCAAATAATGAAAAAGTTTCAAAAAAGCTCTCACTGCTTGAGCGTGGTTTTTATGGGAACGAAGATAGAAACCAATATTCGGCGCGGGAGAGCCAGCTCAACATTTGTATGCAAGAGAGCTGAGCTTACTAGATAAGGACTCGATATTGCTTAGTAGAGAAGTTCCCAGTAACTGCTCATTCTCAGCACCGATCTTAGTGTTCTTGGGGTGTTCTCTAGTGTTCTTAGTGTCGGTAGTGTTAGTGTTCACATATCAGTTTCAAGACCATACCGCTAGAATTGCAAATTTGGCCACTACGCGCGATTATCAGTTCAACTCCGTGCCTGGATTATCCTAACGCTCAAGTATGTCATGATTCTTGTCTCGTTCCGAAATTGGCGAAATGAGACATTTTATGATGACTTGGGTTTAGTGGAGTTCCTATTTTATTGATCTATTTATGTAATAAGCGACACTGATGTGAAAATACTAACTAGTAGTTCTGTGAACAGTAGACCTCACGCAGTATTCTCATCCACAAGTATCTGATTGAAGAAATAGACCTTATGGAAATACAGCAATAGACTGGCTTCTCCACACATCTGTGTGTAATCACTTGTCAGCTGATTTATGATGAATAATTCTATAGTCTGATTTCTACTCTTATATTGGCGTATGAAGGAGGCTCCTTTTTCCTTTTATATTATCATTGAAATACAAAATTTTCAAAATCCTTGCATATACGTCGAAGCGCAATTTAAAAAGAAACATACCTGTCAAATTTCATGAAAATCTATTACCGCGTTTCGCCGTAAATGCGCAACATAAAAACATGTAAACATTAAACATTAAGAGAAATGCCAAACCGTCGACTTGAATCTTAGACCTCACTTCGCTCGGTCCATTAAAAATATATAGATATAATATCTAGTGCTAAAATACCCCAATGGCGGACTTCAATTTCAAGAGCTATTATCATTGGGAAGGCATAGGCATTATGGGTCTATATCTCTTTAAGGTCTTTGCTTACCACCACATACACCGGCACTAACACATGTGCTGTGCACACATGAAGGAAGGCACACATGTGGAATGCAATTGCGTGGTTGGCTTGCAATTTGTATGCGTCTCCAGACTGGTCCATTGTTTGTATAGCGCGCTTCGATTTGGTTCTACATTTCAGATGTTGGTAGTTCAACGCATTTCCCCTGACGAATTTCCATCTATTTTCTACAGCCAAGTTTCCTGTATCCGTCACTGAGTTTGTGTATTCTATTTTATTAGTATATTGTCGAATACACTATTATATCGAATATTATATTATACTAGCCGTCAGGCGCTTTCGCTCGCCATATCCGTCTAGTCAGGGGGCTCCGCCCCCTGGATCCCCGGCTGGATCATCCAAAATTGAGATCAGCGGGCTCGCTTCGCTCGCCTGCATTTTTCATTTGGGCATGTTTTATTCAATCAGAAAGTCAAAGTACTGAGAAAACGCAGAAAAGCTGAGAAAAACGATGGAAAACGCTGATTTTGGGCGTATCTTTGATGAAATATTAAAGTCACCTCATCACAACCCTAGCTAAACCTCTGTACCAAATTTGAACATTTTCTGTCTATTACTTGATGAAGGAACTGAGAAAACGCAAAAAACCGCTAATTTTGAGCGTATCTTTGGCGTTATTTCAATTTCTTTCTAACACAACATTATTACACCCCAGCTGAGTTTCTGTAGTGTATTTGAACATTTTCTGTTCATTTGTTCTCGATAAAGCTGAGAAAGCGCTGGAGAAACGCAGATTTTGGGCGTATCTTTGGCGTTATACCAAATTCCTTAGAAAAAGCAAAAAACCGCAGATTTTGGGCGAATCTTTGGTAATTTTTCCAAATCCGTTCTTAGTGCGCGTCTAAAGGGTCAACTGAACATACCTACCAAATTTGAACGTTTTTGGTCTGGTAGATTTTTAGTTCTGCGAGTGAGTGAGTGCCATTTCGCTTTTATATAATTATAAACGAATGGATATTGTGGATATTGAGGAACAGAGAAATACGTTTGTGGGATGTTTCGGGTTCTCAAATACCTCTCCTTGTCGATCTAGTGGATGATATTGATTTTAATTGAATAAAACGACTAAGGAATTGTCAAAAACCATACATTTTATTGATAGTTAGAAAGACCGGTTTCAGTTGTTACACCGTTTTCAATCTCTGATAAACTAAAACTAAATACAAGAGAAGCAGAATTTATACTAGTAGGCGAGTACCGCTATTGATTAAGGTTCATGCCCTCGACCAATAGCAGTACTCGCCTACTAGTATAAATTCTGCCTCTCTTGTATTTAGTTTTAGTTTATCAGAGATTGACAATGGTGTAACAACCGAAACCGGTCTTTCTAACTATCAATAAAATCTGTGGTTTTTGACAATTTCTTAGTCACCTTATATAATATGAATAACTACCACAATATCAACTTCTCAACTACTCAAAAAGATATTGATTTTAGGAACGCATTTGATTTTTAATTGTCCTTTTTTTTGATGGTGGAATTAAGATTGATTATTTATTAACAAAACACTGATTGATGCTATTGATTTTAATCCACTCAGCAAATTTTCATTTGTCAGAAAAAGTTGGAAAAATACTCATATGGCTTTTATTGCTACGGAGTCCCTGAGGAATGTTCTACCTCCCTGAGTATATAAATTTTTAGTATATAAGTATAATTTTTGATGAAGATATTATATCAATGTAATTTTGACAAAATAATAAGAAAATATTTTGTATTTCCTGGACATAAGGAGACATTGGATTCCCCAACATAAAATATTCTCCAGGCGAAGCATGGGTTACCTCCTGGTATTTTTGTAATTATCTTTTCAAGTTACGTTAGTTATAGTGTTTATTCACTTTCATTGAGTTTATTCATATATTTATCTATTCAATCATTGTACAAAACAATATGATAACTAGTAGTTCTGTAAACAGTAGACCTCGCGCAGTTACAGCCTCCTCTAATACTGTCCGTCATAGTGAATTATGTCCTGTCCTGAAATGTGTCGTCGAGATATCGGTGTGTAAATAACTATAATGACTTTTTTCGGTTGTTGTATTGATAATAATTATTAATATTAATTTGTTGTAAACAACTATGCCACTATCATCAAAAGCTTACCGAGTTGAAAGTAGAAAAAAATAATATGCTACTACGAGTTATCAATTGCTAATACTCTATTCCTCTAATACTGTCCGTCATAGTGAATTATGTCCTGTCCTGAAATGTGTCGTCGAGATATCGGTGTGTAAATAACTATAATGACTTTTTTCGGTTGTTGTATTGATAATAATTATTAATATTAATTTGTTGTAAACAACTATGCCACTATCATCAAAAAATTACCGAGTTGAAAGTAGAAAAAAAATGCTACTACGAGTTATCAATTGCTTGCAATTAATAGTCCACACCACAGCTGATTTTTTACCAAGTTATATTGAGATATCAACAATAATTGATAATCCACTCGACAGCTGATATATGATGAATAATTCTATAGTCTTAATTTTACCGTAATATTGGCGTTCGAAGGAGACTCCTTTTCCTTTTGTATCATCCTTAAAATACAAAATTTCAAAAAAAAACCTTTAATATACGACGACGCGAAATTCAAAAAGGAGCATACCTGTCAAAATTCATGAAAACCTATTGCTGCGTTTCGCCGTAAATGCGAAACATATAAACATGAAGAGAAATGCAAAACCGTCGACTTGAATCTTAGACCTCACTTCGTTCGGTCAATAATTCACTCTGACGGACAGTATTAGAGGAGGCTGTGGTTTATAACTGCGCGAGGTCTACTGTTTAAAGAACAACTAGTTATCATAGTGTTTTGTACAATGATTGAATAGATAAATATATGAATAAACACAATGAAAGTGATTAAACATTATAACTAACGTAACTTGAAAAGATAATTACAAAAATCTGGTGTGGCGCACTCACACTACTTTCCTTGCCGTTATGAAAATTGATCACCTGACCGCTTGTTAACGGGCATAAGAGTCTACTATTCTAAGATCTTAGCCAGCTGGTGACAGGACAATAACGCTGTAGACACACGATGTGTGCTATCTAATCATAGTGAATGATTGAATAGAATCAACAGTTGCTAACAGTTTGCAATTGAATAATCACATTTTCTCGAATTTCGAGCTTATTTTTAATTCTAGGTGAAAATGTAACGAGGAATAAATTGTAGAGATTTTTATGCTCAATCTTTTCCACTTGAAATTTTTTGTTTGAATTGTATCTGAAGCCTGATAATTGAGAATCTAAAATCAAACTTTGCATAGATGGTTCAGTGCTCCTGAAATTTTTACAGATATGAGACTTGTGGTAGTTGATAGAGCTTATCAATGACTTTTTTACTTATGAATTTGATCAAAATCGTTGGACCCTGTTTTTGACAACATTTTCGCCATTTTAGCCGCCATCTTGAATTGCATTTGTTCGAAATTGTTAGTGTTGGATCGTTATGTTGTAAGGACCTTAAGTTCCAAATTTCAAGTCATTCCGTTATTTGGGAGATGAGATATCGTGAACACAGACGCACATACACTCAAAACACACACACACACACACACACACACACACACACACACACACACACACACAGCCCAATACCCAAAACCCACTTTTTTGGACTCAGGGGACCTTGAAACGTATAGAAATTTGGAAATTGGGGTACCTTGATTTTTTCGGAAAGCAATACTTTCCTTACCTATGGTAATAGGGCAAGGAAAGTAAAAATACCAGCAGGTAACCCATGCATCGCCTGGAGAATATTTTATGTTGTGGAATGCAATCTCCTTACGTCCATGAAATACAAAATATTTTCTTATTATTTTGTCAAAATTACCTACTTCGCTCGGTCAATAATATAATAATTATGAACAGAGAGGAAAAACTAGACTGCCCCTGTACCATTTGAGTTGGATTAATTTCAAGCCTGAAATGGTCTTCGAAATCTTGGGAGCGAAATTATTGCACTGTATACTCTGGGCTTGTGTCTGCACCCAAACTCGGTAGAATGGCAGACTCACCAGGAAGTGGCATGGCAATCTCTCCCCAGGTCTGCGATGCTGACAAGTGCATTTGAGTTGCTAATTTCGCCCATTTAGCGTAGAAAAACTGAGACAGGACTCATTTAGCTTCCAGGGAGCATGGAACCCGAAAAGAAATTTCGGAGTTGAAAACAAAGAAAGGAAAGTTTTCCCAAAGAGAAGGTTGAGAGATGGAGGAGAAGGAGGAGGAAGTGGAAGAAGTGTAGCAGGAGGAGGAGGATGTGGATGTGGAGGAGGGGGAAGAGATGGAGGAGATGGAGGAGGAGGAGGAGGATGAGGAGGAGGAGGAAGAGGAAGAGGAAGAAGAAGGAGAGGAAGAAGAAGGGGATGATGAACAAGAAGAAGGAGGAAGAGGAAGAGGAGGAGGAAGAGGAGAAGGAAGGAAAACAGAGAAAAATAAAAAAGACGAAAAGGTCACGTGGACTCGATGAAGTCAACAAGGCGCCAGAAACCCCCCCCCCCCCACATAAAACTCTTGGAGACGATTTTCGTCTTTTTTCATTTGTTCGAGGGAGAACCTCCTGGGTGGTGAAAAGCAGTGACTGCGGGGTGTATAAGAAAGATTCTGATTAGAGAATTCCTGAACGTTTTCAATTAGGAGATTCAGATCCGAGGGTTGAGGGGTGGGGTGCATGAAAGGGGGTTTGGGGTGGGGACGCGTGCCCTGGCATTAAGCATCAGGGAAGAAAACAGGAAGTCCATCCCTTGCAACGCCCTTATAGCCTCTCTGTGTATATGTAAATAAGGGGGTCCAGAATCGTCTCATGGTTGCAACTGATAAGGGACAACCCTATCAATAAAGCTTGCAACGATTCCTCTATATATTTCGCATCTATATACCTGTTTCCATACTTTCATATCTGTATACATATCATATATGTGTTATACGTAAATAGGCGGAAAAAGCGTTATATAATGATGAACAAAGATGGAGAAGGAGGAGAGGAGTAGGAGGAGGATGGGGAGTGGATGGTGGAGCGGGGTAAGAGGGAGGAGGAGGAAAAGGAGGAGGAGGAGAACGAGACGGATGAGGTAGTGGGGGAGTTATTTAAAAAACGAATTATTCGTTGGGGGTGATTCCTACTGCGTCATGCTGATGGTATGTGCGAGATGAATATCTTGTGGTATGTGAATGGTTGAAAAATATTTTAGAACTGCTGTAAAGTAAGGGGAATTGGAGTTTGTTGTGAAATTTCAATTGAAGACTCATTTCAAGAAGTTTCCTTTGTAGATCTACGACATTCCAATTCAAACTGTTGAAAGTTTGTATGAAATAGTATATTTCGCACCTAGAGCAGAAAATGAGATTTTTCCGGCTCGAAATCGGTTTTCAAGTCCGAGGCCGTAGGCCGAGGACTAGAAAAGATTGAGAGCCGGAAAAACATTTTTGCCCATGGTGCGAACGATATTTTTGCCACACTACAGGTATTACTGACAAAATAAATAAAGAATACAAAATAAAGAATGCAAACAATGTCTTTCAGATCTACGTAGGGACTGGAAAACAGCTGCTTTCTGTGCAGTGTGGCGAAATAGTAAGTTTCAGGATAAAAAACCTTCCACAATACCCATTCAACTCGTTGAAATTGACCTAGGTTACTTTCGAGCTGCTGAAAAGTATTCCTCTCCAATCTGACACACGAATAAATCTGTCTCTCGATGGAAGTTTTTCATTACGACAGCTTTTCCCGAGTTTTCGCTGACGGACGCTTTTCACAGCGACTACTTGCCAAGTTGCAACTTTTCCAGTTGCTAACAGTTTTTATCTTGAAACTTTTCAGTTCCGCCATTAGTTGGTCGGTGCAACTTTAAACACCGCTGTCTTTGCACCTAATTCTGTTCGATATATCTTCTAAACAAATCCTCGGTGGAACAACGAACGCCATTGTGGTTGAGTTGGCAAGTTTCGCGATGATGGAACAGGAAATAGGGAATGTTCTCCGGAAACAATTCAAAGTGAAAAGTATACCGATAGCCTCAGGAACTTGGTAATGGATTGCTTCGATAAATAGACTTGTTTGTTTTATAGTTTGGAACTGACATTTTCATTCGCTCTCCTCATTCCTGAAGAATGATTGTTTCGAGAATACTTCGCCATCTTGGGGTGTAATGTTAGTTCACTCCTCGTGGTGCACCCTGAATAACGCTAAATGAGTGTACACCAACTGGCGGTCAGACAAACTATTGTCCCCCTCACCATACACCACACAACTCTACTTCGGAATATGCAAATGAATAATAAACCTAGTTCTCTTAAGGACTTCCCGAGTAAAAATCTTGGGCATCTGTCCGAATTTACCATTTAAATGTAAAGATGTATTATGTAGTAATGTTAAAAATCTGGTGTGGCGCACTCACACAACTTTCCTTGCCGTTATGAAAATTGATCACCTGACGCTAGTGTTCCCGCGCATCTCAAATTCGACTAGAGTCGAGTCTCTTCTCCACCTGAGTCGCGAAGTGTGAGTTGAGCCTTAGACAACTTGTGACCAAGATGACTTCATTGTTTATATGTGTGACTTGTGTTAGATAACATGGAAATTTGTATCGTAGCGCCATACGCTAAATAAATTAGCCATCTTGATAATTTCATTCTCGACCGACTCAAGTAATTGAAGTTCTGCAATCTCCAGTATTTGAAATTTTTGGGAATTCCGTGGAAAGCCAAAAGATGAATCTGCTCATTTGGATAAAATTATCAATCACAATACATTATATTGATATGATTATCTATAGAATTATTCCTTTCAAAGCTCCAAAACCCAATAAGTTGCCCATGATTTGTCCATATTTTTCGAGACTAGCATTCTGTCTATTTGGAGACTGTAATGTGCTATCACAGATCTTCTTCTTCTCCTTCTTCTTCGTCGTCGTCGTCGTCTTCTTCTTCTTCTTCTTCTTCTTCTTCTTCTTCTTCTTCTTCGTCATCTTCTTCTTCGTCATCTTCTTCTTCTTCTTCTTCTTCTTCTTCTTCTTCTTCTTTTGATACTGTATCATTGCAGTTTCTTCAGTTTATGGTATTATATTGAGCATTTCTATTATAAATAGAAGACATTATAACAATACATAGATACAAGACATCACTTTGCATTCTTCGAAAGAAAGATTCTGATTAGAGAATCCTGAACGTTTTCAATTAGGAGATTCAGAATCCGAGGGTTGAGGGGTGGGGTGCATGAAAGGGGGTTTGGGTGGGGACGCGTGCCCTGGCATTAAGCATCAGGGAAGAAAGAAAACAGGAAGTCCATCCCTTGCAACGCCCTTATAGCCTCTCTGTGTATATGAATAAGGGGGGTCCAGAATCGTCTCATGGTTGCAACTGATAAGGGACACCCTATCAATATAAGCTTCAACGATTCCTCTATATATTTCGCATCTATAACCTGTTTCCATACTTTCATATCTGTATACATATCATATATGTGTTTATACGTAAATAGGCGGAAAAAGCGGTATATGATGAACAAAGATGGAGAAGGAGGAGAGGAGTAGGAGGAGGATGGGGAGTGGATGGTGGAGCGGGGGTAAGAGGGAGGAGGAGGAAAAGGAGGAGGAGGAGAACGGGACGGATGAGGTAGTGGGGGAGTTATTTAAAAAAACGAATTATTCGTTGGGGGTGATTCCTACTGCGTCATGCTGATGGTATGTGCGAGATGAATATCTTGTGGTATGTGGAATGGTTGAAAAATATTTTAGAACTGCTGTAAAGTAAGGGGAATTGGAGTTTGTTGTGAAATTTCAATTGAAGACTCATTTCAAGAAGTTTCCTTTGTAGATCTACGACATTCCAATTCAAACTGTTGAAAGTTTGTATGAAATAGTATATTTCGCACCTAGAGCAGAAAATGAGATTTTTCCGGCTCGAAATCGGTTTTCAAGTCCGAGGCCGTAGGCCGAGGACTAGAAAAGATTGAGAGCCGGAAAAACATTTTTGCCCATGGTGCGAACGATATTTTTTGCCACACTACAGGTATTACTGACAAAATAAATAAAGAATACAAAATAAAGAATGCAAACAATGTCTTTCAGATCTACGTAGGACTGGAAAACAGCTGCTTTCTGTGCAGTGTGGCGAAATAGTAAGTTTCAGGATAAAAAACCTTCCACAATACCCATTCAACTCGTTGAAATTGACCTAGGACTTTCGAGCTGCTGAAAAGTATTCCCTCTCCAATCTGACACACGAATAAATCTGTCTCTCGATGGAAGTTTTTCATTACGACCAGCTTTTCCCGAGTTTTCCCCTGACGGACGCTTTCACAGCGACTACTTGCCAAGTTGCAACTTTTCCAGTTGCTAACAGTTTTATTGAAACTTTCAGTTCCGCCATTATTGGTCGGTGCAACTTTAAACACCGCTGTCTTTGCACCTAATTCTGTTCGATATATCTTCTAAACAAATCCTCGTGGAACAACGAACGCCATTGTGGGTGAGTTGGAAGTTTCGCGATGATGGGAACAGGAAATAGGGAATGTTCTCCGGAAACAATTCAAAGTGAAAGTTATACCGATAGCCTCAGGAACTTGGTATGGATTGCTTCGATAAATAGACTTGTTGTTTTATAGTTTGGAACTGACATTTCATTCGCTCTCCTCATTCCTGAAGAATGATTGTTTCGAGAATACTGCCATCTTGGGTGTAAGTTAGGTTCACTCCTCGTGGTGCACCCTGAATAACGCTAATGAGTGTACACCAACTGGCGGTCAGACAAAACTATTGTCCCCTCACCATACACCACACAACTCTACTTCGGAATATGCAAATGAATAAATAAACCTAGTTCTCTTAAGACTTCCCGAGTAAAAATCTTGGGCATCTGTCCGAATTTTACCATTTAAAATGTAAAGATGTATTAAGTAGTAATGTTAAAAATCTGGTGTCGCGCACTCACACAACTTTCCTTGCCGTTATGAAAATTGATCACCTGACGCTAGAGTTCCCGCGCATCTCAAATTCGACTAGAGTCGAGTCTCTTCTCCACCTGAGTCGCGAAGTGTGAGTTGAGCCTTAGATAACTTGTGACCAAGATGACTTCATTGTTTATATGTGTGACTTGTGTTAGATAACATGGAAATTTGTATCGTAGCGCCATACGCTAAATAAATTAGCCATCTTGATAATTTCATTCTCGACCGACTCAAGTATTTGAAGTTCTGCAATCTCCAGTATTTGAAATTTTTGGGAATTCCGTGGAAAGCCAAAAGATGAATCTGCTCATTTGAATAAAATTATCAATCACAATACATTATATTGATATGATTATCTATAGAATTATTCCTTTCAAAGCTCCAAAACCCAATAAGTTGCCCATGATTTGTCCATATTTTTCGAGACTAGCATTCTGTCTATTTGGAGACTGTAATGTGCTATCACAGATCTTCTTCTTCTTCTTCTTCTTCTTCTTCTCTTCTTCTTCTTCGTCATCTTCTCCTTCTTCTTCTTCGTCTTCTCCTTCTTCTTCTTCTTCTTCTTCTTCGTCTTCTCCCCCTTCTTCTTCTTCTTCTTCTTCTTCTTCTTCTTCTTCTTCGTCTTCTCCCCCTTCTTCTTCTTCTTCTTCTTCTTCTTCTTCTTCTTCTTCTTCTCTTCTTCTTCTTCTCTTCTTCTTCTTCTTCTTCTTCTTCTTCTTCTTCTATCGATACTGTATAATTGCAGTTTCTTCAGTTTATGGTATTATATTGCAGCATTTCTATTATAATAGAAGACATTATAACAATACATAGATACAAGACATCACTTTGCATTCTTCGAAATAAATGATGAAGTAGGCTAATTAGTGATGTTTTAGATTCCCCAGGCTCATGAATAGACAAGAGAAGCTAAAATAGTTTCCCAATATTAATGGCATTTGTATCATGAATAGTGACATTATTACTTGGTAATTCAATGAAAATTCAATAATACATGCGGAAAAGTTCGTAATTGTTTCGTTGTTCTAAACAAATAGCTCCATTTCACAACAAATAATTCAATAAAAATCCAATAACACCTTTAATTGATCGAGCGAAGTGAGGTCTAAGATTCAAGTCGACGGTTTGCCATTTCTCTTAATGTTTAAATGTTTGAATGTTTATATGTTTTTATGTTGTGCATTTACGGCGAAACACGGTAATAGATTTTCATGAAATTTGACAGGTATGTTCCTTTTTAAATTGCGCGTATATACAAGGTTTTTGGAAATTTTGCATTTCAAGGATAATATAAAAGGAAAAAGGAGCCTCCTTCATACGCCAATATTACCGTAAAAATCAGACTATAGAATTATTCATCATAAATCAGCTGTCTAGTGGACTATAATACTACCCGTTCAAAAACATCGACCATCTTGAAAATGTATTTTTCCATTAACGTTAGTAGACAGTTGACTATAATACTACCCATTCAATAACATCGAACATCTTGAAAATTGTATCTTTCCATCAACGTTGTATAGTGTAGACAGTTGCAGCCAGACCTTATAACAGCGCTCACACTCACATTCCGGGACGACACGTCACGGTACGATATAGGACAGAAAGCTCTATGTTTAATTAGGATTTTTTCTAGACATTTTTAATTAATAAATTATTTATTAATTTTTGAGAAAACATAACAACAGGTCAATGTAACTCACTGAGCGCGAGATCTACTATTCACAGAACTACTAGTAATGTTACAAAGATTTTGTTGTTTGAAATAAAAAGCACTACTCCACTTTTTTCTAAAGGACACTCTTTTGAATCGTTTTGTTTCAATTTCAACAGTCAACGACTTATCGAATACTCCTTGAGATCGAAGACACATAAAGTATTAATACACTGGAGAAAATAGGTCAACACTACAGTGTTGAAGTATAAAATGTATCAGTTGTTCTATCTGGTGACATTTTTATAGCGGCGACTAATTTATTGTGTTGTCTAGTCCGAATAAATCAAAGTAACACAAAGCTTGTAGACAGGGTTATGGAAGAAAAATAGAAACTACTGGTGTAAAAGAAAAGATATCAATCTGTGATACTTTCCAATTAACAAGAATAAATTACAAAATCTATGTTCGTGTTAAATTATTACGCTCATAAAACATCTTCCGGTCATGTATTTTACGCCCATGTGGAGGATTTGGACATTTTTCGGAGCGTCAGAAAAGAGTGATCCAAGAGAAGGCGGTTGACTGGAGGATATATAGTGATAGTCTTGGGGTTAAGTTATATATTTTGTAGTTTGTGTGTGCGTATTAGTATGGCGTCGCTTAAAGACGCTTGTCGACTAGACCGACGCCATTCTTCCGTTACAGCGTCGTCTTCTTCCTTTTCTTCAAAATATCTCTCATATCTCACAAACAATATTAATAGCCCGCTGCTTTGTAAAATAGGAGTAGAATGTTCTGGTGATGATTGCTAACTCAGCGACAGAATTTTTAGATTCTACCAATAATAGGAAATCCAAGACTTGGAGTGATTTGTGAGAATTCTCATTGATCAGTGTCGAAAATTTTTGGTTGAATCCTGATTGTTTTTAGAGTTTGTATAGCTTGGAGCAGAGAAAATAAAACAATCTTACAATAAGATAAACGTATACGTTTTCTCTGCTTAGAGATACTAGTAGTTCTGTGAACAGTAGACCTCACGCAGTATTCTCATCCACGAGTACCAGATGTCAACTGTTTTAAATGTTAACAAATTCAGTTCACGTTTGAATTTGTATTCCATATGATATAATTCATCCAGTTCCGTGATGATCTTCTATCTGATGAAAATTAATTTTTTAGAATCAAAAATATTATAATTTCTCCAGCATTATTTAGTTCATTTGTTTATTTTTATTCACCTATTAATTTTTTTTCGAATGTAGGAATATTGATACTGATGGGCACGCATAATAATACCATGACTGCAAAACAAAATATTGAAACCAAAGACCTTAAAGCTGCGATTAGACCAAATTTATTAAAAAATGTTAATAACTCAATCCTTTTAGATTATATTAGATTGAACATAACTTATCATACACATGATGAACATATGTGTTTGTCAACTTCCGTTCAATCTAATAGAATCTATAAGGATTAAGTTATAACCATTTTGTTAATAACTTTGGTGTAAACCCAGCTTAAAGATGCATACCTCTTTAATGTCTTTGATTGAAACTATAGACCTATCTGGCTTCTCCACACATCTGTGTAATCACTTGTCAGCTGATTTATGATGAATAATTCTATAGTCTGATTTTTACTCTAATATTGGCGTATGAAGGAGGCTCCTTTTTCCTTTTATATTATCCTTGAAATGCAAAATTTCAAAACCTTGTATATACGTCGACGCGCAATTTAAAAAGGAACATACCTGTCAAATTTCATGAAAATCTATTACCGCGTTTCGCCGTAAATGCGCAACATATAAATATATAAACATTTAAACATTAAGAGAAATGCCAAACCGTCGACTTGAATCTTAGACCTCACTTCGTTCGGTCAATTAGGTTTAGATTTAGGTTTTTGGTTTTTGGTCTGCATATTTCTTATTATGTGATATTTCCTATTTTAGTTAAAATAATGTAAATTTTCCTATTTAGTGATATACGTAAAAGTTTTCTCTGCTTAGATATATTAGGTTTAGGATAACCACAGGCAAGAAAGGATCCTTCTTTCTCTGTGGAATAACTTGGGTTGACTTAGAGAGTTCATAAATTGTTCTTTATTATCCATCACGGACAAATGATAATTTCTGAAACCTTTGAGGATATTTTTAAACAAAATTTTATTGTAGCCTACATGATTCGATACAGAATTTCAAGAAAAAATTATTGGTGAAAACCGCACATCGATATCTCAAACTTCAATGTATTTTATTGTTATATCCTAGAAAAGGACGAAAGAGTCAGTAAATTTTGTTGTCCAACAAACTAGAAAGGTAGAAAGGTTCGAAGAATATGTGTTCAAAATTTGAAGCTGATTAATCAAATCCTTCAAAAGTTATTGTAGAACATACGGTCAAACAAACAGACGGACAACGACTTTGGTCTAGAGTCAAAAGTAGGAACTCGCAAACGCTCTTTCAAATAGACTCCGCGTGGCTTATTGTGAACCTGTGAATGAAAGCTATAATAATTTACAACTGCTATCAATTTACCTCTAAACCCTATATCTTTACGATAATGGTTCCAACCCTTTAATTTGAATACACGGATTTTTGTGAAGTTGTGACCTCTTTCCATTTTGTAATAATAATAATAATAATAATATCGAGTGACCTGGCTGGCTCAGGTCTGGTGTCAGAGTTTTCAGGTCGCAACTGATGAATTTCAGGGCCTCTGACATGACCTAACGACTGCTTTTTAAGCAGCAGTCTTCTTTTTCTGACCGACGGCTTAACGTGTCCATCCGAAACACGGAAGTGGCCCGAGATAAATATCTTGCCCGGGCCGGGAATTGAACCGGGCCTCTGAATCATAAAGCCAGCATCTGATCCACTCGACTACGGCCACTCCGTATTTTGTAATGAAATCAGTTGTATTGAAATGAACAAATTATTTTTTTCCAAAAAAAAGAAAGTAATTTTGATACCAGTACGCGGAACTGTTACGATCAATTTGAGATTGCAAATAGTTGTTTTTTTTTTCAAATCAAAGGTGCTTTTAGAATATTGAGTTTGGTTTTTGGTCCTGCATATTTCTTTATTATGTGAATATTTCCTATTTTAGTGATAATAATGTGAAATATTTATTATATTTTTGTTTTTGAAGCATCTAAATTTAAAAATTTATATTGTGAAAATCTAAATAATTAAGGACTGAAAATTTTGTGAAGTGAACAACTTCAACACTTAACCTATTTTGAACTATGTGTAACCTTATCTAAATTGGGAGAGGAATAGCACAAGGTACCTTATTTTTTCTCTCCTTATCATTTTGATGATGTACAGATTGATTAATCAATAAATAATGAAGAATAAGTTGAGAGAACAAGGATATTGAAGAAATACTGCAAATGAATCTGAAATCTTTGCAAGATTTGAAGTTTAGCTATATGGGAGTATTTGAGGGATTGAGCGATTCAAATATTCATTGGCAGTTGATGTGAAAACGCGCGCGGACATAAAGTTTGTGTGTGTGGAACTCTGATTTCCCCTTACATCATTTTACTTTTTCCCTTTCCTCTACGGCTGCATCACACCTAGATCTCACTGCTCCATTATATCATCATAAACATGATTCCCGCCCGTCGTGATCCACAGTACTCAACCAGATTGAGAGACCTCTAACGCATCCATCTCATATTTCTCTTCTTTCTTGGTATTTTCCTACTTCTTCTTCTATTTCTTCTCTTCTTCTTCTTCTTCTCTCTTCTCCTTTATATTCTTCTCCTCTTTCTTTTTTCTTCTTTTCTTCTTCTTCTTCTTCTTCTTCTTCTTCTTCTTCGTCTTCTTCTTCTTCTTCTTCTTCTTCTTCTTCTTCTTCTTCTTCTTTCTTCTTATTCTTCTTCTTCTCTTATTTCTTCTTCTTCTTCTTCTCTTCTTCTTCTTCTTCTTCTTCTTCTTCTTTCTTCTTCTTCTTCTTCTTTCTTCTTCTTCTTCTTCTTCTTCTTCTCTCTTTTCTTCTTCTTCTTCTCCTCTCATTTATTTTATTTCTTTTCTCCACCTTCTTCTTCTTTCTTCTTTTTTTCTTCTTCTTCTTCTTCTTCTTCTTCTTCTTCTTCTTCTCCTTCTTGCTCTTCTTCTTCTTCTTCTTCTTCTTCTTCTTCTTCTTCTTCTTCTTCTTCTTCTTCGTCTTCTTCTTCTTCTCAAACTTCTTCTTTTTCTTGATCATCATAATCATCAAAACTTCTGTAACTGCATCTCCTTCCTTCCATGGATAAATTACCGCTTTCTAGGGATAACCTTCTATTTGAATTCGTATCAATCGAAAACAGGCAAATCTTTTTCCTGATATTTTTAGCTTCAATCATCGACAAGTTGAGTTGCGTTAAGAGGAGGGAATTTTCTAGTTTTTCTTTTCTCAAAGTGTTTTGAGTGAATTTAACTATATGAAATTTTATTGATCAACAAAATACATAACACTGGCCATAAGGTTCGCTTCGCTCGCCATATCCGTCTAGCAAGGGGGCTCCGCCCCGTAGACCCCCGACTGGATCGTCCAAAAATAAGATCAGCGGGCTCGCTTCGCTCGCCTGCATTTTTCATTTGAGAATGCTTCATTCCATCAGAAAGTCAAAGTACTGAGAAAACGCAAAAAAACTGAGAAAAACGTTGGAAAAACGCTGATATTGGGCGTATCTTTGATGAAATATTATAAAGTCACATCATCACAAAATTTTAACATTTTCTGTCTATTACTTGATGAAAGAGCTGAGAAAACGCAAAAAACCGCTAATTTTGGGCGTATCTTTGGCGTTATTTCACATTCCTTCTAACACAACATTATTACACCCCAGCTGAGCTTCTGTTGTAAATTTGAACATTTTCTGTTCATTTTGTCTCGATAAAGCTGAGAAAGCGCAAAAAACGCTGGAAAAACGCAGATTTTGGGCGTATCTTTGGCGTTATTCCAAATTCCTTCTAACACAACATTATTACACCCAAGCTGAGATTCTGTAGTGAATTTGAACATTTTCTGTTCATTTGTTCTCGATAAAGCTAAGAGAACGCTAAAAAACTCTGGAAAAACGCAGATTTTGGGCGTATCTTTGGAAATTTTTCCAAATCCGTTCTTAGTGTGCCTCTAAAAAGCCAACTGAAATACCTACCAAATTTCAACGTTTTTGGTCCGGTAGATTTTTAGTTCTGCGAGTGAGTCAGTCAGTCAGTCAGTCAGTGAGTGCCATTTCACTTTTATATAGATAGGCTATATAAAGCTGCGTACGCATATTCGCGATTCCAACCCGCACCGAGCACGCTCCTCCCTCGTACCGCCCTCGTACCACCATCGAACCACAGTCGCTCCGCCCACGCACCCATCATGATCGTTACGGAAGATGTTAGATCTTCTCGCGTTCCCCGGTCGAACCACTCTTGCTCGCCGGTCGATCATCAATCGCTCTGCTGGAGTGACGTTCAGTTGCGGAGCAGAGCGAAAGTCTGTACTCACCTTAACATGTCAAGTACATAATGACATAATGCATAAACAACAGAGAACAATCCAAGATAACATGGGACAACATCAGATAACAACTATTATTTCTATTTGCCGAAAAACCTTCTGGTTTGGTAGGACCCTCAATTGTTTGTATTGTGAATAAAAATTTTGATTTGATTTTTCTATGTGAATACAAGTATGCATGAACAAGAAACTAAAGAACTCTGATGAAATGCGGTCTTATCATAAGCAGGAGGAACATTGAAGAGTCTCCCCACTCTAAAAACCCATAAAGATAACTAAGTCAATATTGTGCACAAAATATTACACCATATTATAAACAAATGTGACATAGAACTTCCAAAATTTCAACACAGTAACCAGCCTAGAGGACCATAAGTGACGAAGGCTATAACTAAAGGGTTTGGGAAACTCATCTCTTA
>NC_052514.1:7250825-7293186 GCF_014356525.2 Nilaparvata lugens | reverse complement strand
CAGTCAAACGTCCTAAATACAATACGAAAATTACATTGACCCATGTCAGATGGACTACACATCTATAGAACTAATCACTCGCTGGAAGCCCTTGACTAATCCCGTTTTGTAGTTCTGCAATCCCTTCCTGGTTTGGAACAATATTCACAACAATTCAGCGTTATTGCAAATTCCTTCTAACACAACATTATTACACCCAAGCTGAGATTCTGTAGTGAATTTGAACATTTTCCTGTTCATTTGTTCTCGATAAAGCTGAGCACGCTAAAAACCTCTGGAAAAACGCAGATTTTGGCTTATCTTTGGAAATTTTTCCAAATCCGTTCTTAGTGTGCCTCTAAAAGCAACTGAAATACCTACCAAATTTCAACGTTTTGGTCCGGTAGATTTTTAGTTCTGCGAGGAGTCAGTCAGTGAGTGCCATTTCACTTTTATATAGATAGGCTATATAAAGCTGCGTACACATATTCGCGATTCCCACACGCACCGAGCACGCTCCCCCTCGTACCGCCCTCGTACCACCATCGAACCACAGTCGCTCCGCCCACGCACCCCTCATGAACGTACGGAGATGTTGATCTCTCGCGTTCCCCGGTCGAACCACTCTTGCTCGCCGTCGATCATCAATCGCTCTGCTGGAGTGACGTTCAGTTGCGGAGCAGAGCGAAAGTCTTACGCACCTTAACATGTCAGTACATAATGATAAATGCATAAACAACGAGAACAATCCAAGATAACATGGGACAACATCAGATAACAACTATTATTTCTATTTGCCGAACAACCTTCTGGTTTGGTAGGACCCTCAATTGTTTGTATTGTGAATAAAAATTTTGATTTGATTTTTCTATGTGAATACAAGAATGCATGGACAAGAAAGTGAAGAACGCTGATAAAATGCGATCTTATCACAAGTAGGAGGAACATTGAAAAGTCTCCCCACTCTAAAAACCCATATCAAGATCACTACGTCAATATTGTGCACAAAATATTGCACCATATTATAAACAAATGTGACATAGAACTACCAAAATTTTCAACACAGTAACCAGCCTAGAGGACCATAAGTGACGAAGGCTATATAACTAAAGGGTTTGGGAAACTCATCTCTTACCCGAGCCCTACTAAAGGTGCACCTAAAACACACCCAGACAGTGCACGTCCTTCAGCACATTTCCCTCAAGAGGGTAGTGCGTGTTGCATTACAGGGCTGGAGGCAGGGTCTATACATTTTTCGAAAAAGCATTAAACAGGGGACGATGGGACTAACCCCCCCTTGGCTACCCTTTCATTAGACGCAGACCGCACAGGGAAAACCCTGGAAACCCGGGAAAGCCGTCGACAATTTCCATCCCTACAATATCACGGACCACTTTAGGGTGTGTAGTGCGAAGGGGTTTCAAACCCTCAGGAAACGTGAGATGGTGTTGAGCAAACCGCGATTTGGCTCAACTAATAAATGCCACTTTCGCCTATTTTCAGCCAAGTTAACGGTCGGTAGACCCTATCCCTTCGCTCAACAGACAACATCCCTAGCTGATATCATACCACTATAGAGAGGTCCACGTTATAATTCATTAAAATTGGTGTTGCTATCCTTGTACTAGTAGTTCTGTGAACAGTAGACCTCGCGCTCAGTTAGTTATATCATAGAGAAACAATAGCGTAAGTAGATATCCCATGGTATAGGGCGTTTATGTCGCAACTTTTACTGTTATCTCAAGCCGATTATTGTTGATTATTGCCGAATTTTACTGTTTTGTTGGGGTGAGAGTGTATGAACGGCACAATATGAGAGACTACCAGCGTCATAAAGCTTCACAGGAAAGAACTAAGTGGACTATCGGCTTGAGATAACAGTAAAAGTTGCGACATAAACGCCCTATACCATGGGATATCTACTTACGCTATTGTTTTTCTATGATTATATTGACCTATTGTTATGTTTTCTCAAAAATTAATAAATAATTTATCAATTTAAAATGTCTACAAAAATCCTAAATAAACATAGAGCTTTCTGTCCTATCGTACCGTGACGTGTCGTCCTGGAATGTGAGTGTGAGCGCTGTTATCAGGTCTGGCTGCAACTGTCTACAACGTTGATGGAAAGATACATTTTCAAGATGTTCGATGTTTTTGAACGGGTAGTATTATAGTCCACTAGACAGCTGATTTATGATGAATAATTCTATAGTCTGTTTTTAATCTAATATTGGCGTATGAAGGAGGCTCCTTTTTCCTTTTATATTATCCTTGGAATGCAAAATTTCAAAAAGCCTTGTATATACGTCGACACGCAATTTAAAAAGGAACATACCTGTCAAATTTCATGAAAATCTATTACCGCGTTTCGCCGTAAATGCGCAACATATGAAGATTCAAACATTTAAACATCAAGAGAAAAGGTCAGGGTTTTGCCCTTGCTGGGTGGTGCCATGTAATTTTAATTTATTTGTAAAATAGCATAATATATTATTATAATCTAGAATATTTCTTTTGTAAGTTTTTTATTTTGTATTTTGTTTTTATGGGCAATAAAGATGTTTTGAAAAAAAAAAAATGCCAAACCGTCGACTTGAATCTTAGACCTCACTTCGCTCGGTCAACTATCATTCAACAAAGTAGATAAAACACTATAAAGAGGTCCACGTTATAATGGCAGTGTTTGATTAGGAATGGTATTGCTATCCTAGTCTATCATTCATCAAAGCTGATAGCGCTATATCGCTTTGCTCTGTTGCCAGATCGTCTTTTAACAATGTCGAATTAATAATTAATTCACAAAATATTACATCTTAATTATAAAAATTCATCATGAAACTATTGAAAAATATAATTTCTTGCTTAATAAAATATAATTGATTTTTTAAACGAGAATGAACCGTTAATATTACATCAATAAACCTGTATCAGCTACCGTCTATAGAAGGCATTGACAAGACAGAGGATCGGCAACGTTTTTCTCCTTTCTTTCTCCACTACCATTATAACTTGGACCTCACTATAAACAGCTGTTCCATACTATAGAGAGGTCCACGTTATAATGGCAATATTTCATCAACAATGGTGTTGTTATCCTTGTCTATCATTCATCAAAGCGGATAGCGCCATCCTCTTCCAGCTCTAAAACGTTGCCAGATCGTTTCCTGACAATGTAGAAAGATAAACAGAATATTTTATCTCAATATTAGGAGAATTTATTATTAAATCATTGAAAAATACATTCCGTTGACGAATAAAATCTGTTACTGTAAAATAATTATTTCGAATATCCAATGAAAGCTTTATTAATAGAACTGAGGACTTCTGCTAGCGTACTGCAAATATTGTCCAAAGACATGAATAGCAAAATAAAATTTGAAGAATGAAATTGTCCAAAAACTTTAATAATTGAAAGACATAATTGATCAGCAGATAATAATAAAGCATAATAATAATAATAAAGAAATAATAAAGCATAATTGTAAAGCAGAGAGTCAAGAATAAACGATCAATATTACATAAAGATTTATCGGTATCAGTTTTATCCTCTATAGACTTAGCTTTATAAATGTCTAGTTTTATCATTCATTACTATGTTATTAAAACTACTAGTTCTCTCCATGTGCATAGTTTACTATTTTTAATTTTATTATTTAATGACAATCAATTATTATAATTGAGCACATAATTCATATTTGGGAGGTAAATGTGTCAAAATGCCATACGCTATATATTATATGTACTGATACTGATTCTTGATTATGTATATATATATATATCCTCTATAGAAAACAGTGGTAAGGCAGAGAATCGGCAACGCTGTTTTCCTATCTTTCTCCAATGTCATTATAACGATTCACTGTAAACTAGGTCGTAAGTTGCAGTTTGAATTTGGGCTAAAGCTAGAGCAGTCGTTTTTTACGGACGGTATAGAATTTGGGCCCGGTTGCACAAGAGGCTGTTAAATTTTAATAATGATTGCCTTCTTTTTTAAAATAGCTTCTCTGATTGGTTCTCGTGGCCTTGATCATGATTATAATCTAACAGGATTTTGTGCAACCGGCCTTGGAGATCAATATAAGAGAACCTTTTAAACCTTTTTCTATGCTGTAATGCTTATAACTCGGATTGACTCCCTGATCGATATTTCTGATATCACAAAATAATTCAATTCTTACTGATTTTTAATAGTCTATTATTTATTTATTAGAAACTATTAAATGAACGACTTGATATTGACAAAAGGACACAAAGGAAACAATTCAAGTACTAGTTTCGATTGTTACACCATTATCAACCTCTAGAGAAATGAAAGATCAATCAATGAGTAGCAGTATATGATTGTATGGGTGGAGCCCTACGATTGGCAATTAGCTGTTGGCCAATGAAGGCTGATCCCTAATGTCATTGGCTGAGAGTATATTGGATCCTCCATATTGAATTCAACTCAATTTATCTAAATGAGAAGGTTGTCATGAAATACATCATTTAAAAACAGAATCTCAGATGAAAATGAATGGGAGAAGCCGTACATCGATGTCTCAAACCGTTTCATTTATTACTTTCCTTGCCCTACATAGGTAAGGAAAGTATTGCTTTCCGAAAAAAATTAAGGTACCCCAATTTCTAAATTTCTATACGTTTCAAGGTCCCCTGAGTCCAAAGAACTGGTTTTTGGGTATTGGTCTATATGTGTGTGTGTGTGTGTGTATGAGTGTATGTGCGTCTGTGTACACGATATCTCATCTCCCAATTAACGGAATGACTTGAAATTTGGAACTTAAGGTCCTTACGATATAAGTATCCGACACGAACAATTTTGATCTGATGCAATTCAAAATGGCGAAAATGTTGTCACAAACAGGGTTTTTTGCAATTTTCTCGAAAACGGCTCCAACGATTTTGATCAAATTTATACCTAAAATAGTCATTGATAAGCTCTATCAACTGCCACAAGTCCCATATCTGTAAAAATTTCAGGAACTTCGCCCCATCAATGCAGATAGATTCCCAATATCAGGCTTCAGATATAATTGAAACGAAAAAATCAAGTGGAGTAGATTGAGCATGAAAATCTCTACAATTAATGTTCAGTAACATTTTCACCTAAAATTGAAAATAAGCTTTAAATTCGAAAAATGTGATTATTCAATTGCAAATTTGTTTGATTCTATAAATCATTCACTATGAAGAGATAGCAGACCTCATGTGTGTCTCCAGCGTTATTGGCCTGTCACCATCTGGCTCAAATCTTTGAATAGTAGACTTGAGATGCGCGGGAACACTATCGTCAGGTGATCAATTTTCATAACGGCAAGGAAAGTTGTGTGAGTGCGCCATACCAGATTTTTTTCACTTGGATTTCTTTTTCACATGGCCTCCTACTAATTGAAAGTGATTCATATCTAATGGCGGATTCAATTATATAGCAGACAAAGATTTTGAAGCGACAGAAAAGTAGTTTTTTCATTTCGAAAGTAATATTCAGGTGTTTCCATGATTCCCACCAACTCTGTATTCTTAAAAGTTACGGATTTCAAAGATTACAATAAAAAAATTCATGAGCGAGTTCTCCAACCCAGGGGGTCACTAGTTGATAATCAATATTTTTATTCAAATATTTTGATTGATATTTTATTAAATTGAATATTATTATAGCACCTGTGATTCCAGTTTTGGCGAATAGTTTTCTGATCGATTTGCCGTTAAAATAACTCCTTTATATTATAAACCTACTATGTTCTGAGTTTCGTGAGAATCGTTAGAGCCGTTTTCAAGATCCGGTGAAATACAAACTTATAAACATCGAAACATCCAAACATATAAACATAAATTGCTCGTTTAATAGCATAGGATAGATTCTAATAGATTGAACATAACTTATCATACACATGATGAACATATGTGTTTGTCGAGTTCCGTTCAATCTAATAGAATTTTTTAAGACTAAGTTACTAGTAGTTCAGTGAACAGTAGTCCTCACTTAGTATTCTCATCCACAAGTACCTGAATGAAACTATAGACCTTATGGAAATACAGCAATAGACTGGCTTCTCCACACATCTGTGTAATCTGTCAGCTGATTTATGATGAATAATTCTATAGTCTGATTTTTACTCTAATATTGGAGTAAGAAGGAGGCTCCTTTTCCCTTTTATATTATCCTTGAAATGCAAAATTTCCAAAAACCTTGTATATACGTCGACGCGCAATTCAATAAGGAACATACCTGTCAAACTTCATGAAAATCTATTACCGCGTTTCGCCGTAAATGCGCAACATATAAACATTCAAACATTAAGAGAAATGCCAAACCGTCGACTTGAATCTTAGACCTTCTAAGGTGTAAACTGACTCACTTCGCTCGGTCAATTAAGTTATTTAACATTTTTTTAATAACTTTCGTGTAAACGCAGGTTTAGAATTATTTATCACAATAATACTGTATTGAAAAAGGTAGAATTAACTAAAATACTGAGGTAATACCGAGGTAAACTGGAATACTGTATTGAAAACATAATGTTCCCATTCTATCCATCTGAACTTATAATGTAAACCGTGAAAGATAAAAGATGATCGACTAGTTTGAGATAACGGTGTATTCGACTCCATCCCAGTGACGCCGCGACTCAGTAATGACTTCTAGGTGTCATTGTATCAAGCTAATATTGCCTTATAACCTCTCCTCTGCTGAATAATGGATTTCGATCAAGGAATTAATCGAATAACTTCGTGGTATCGCGCGAGATTCAAGCCAGCCAATGATTGGTTTGGCTGCCAAAGGCTTCAGCTCAATTTTGATGGGTTTAGATTCACTTTAAACAGTCAGCATTATTCTTATGAAACCTCAACGCTTTCCACTTAATGCTGATAGCAAAGAATAAAACAATAGAACAAGTTAGTCTTCTGTAGTATAAAGCTGCATTCACACGAAAGTTATTAACAAAATGTTAAATAACTTAATTGACCGAGCGTCAAGTGAGGTCTAAGAGTCAAGTCGACGGTTTGGCATTTCTCTTAATGTTTGAATGTTTTTTTTTCAAATCAAATAATTTATTTCTCCATTTAAAAAAAACAATCACAAATAAAGAGCAAATCAAAAATGATGAACAATAAATTTAAACAAAATACAAGTGTTAACTTAAAAATAAGAAAATAGTAATACAAAATCATAAATATCTCTTTACATATGTATATATAATTTACGTATTATATATGGCATCACCAGCAAAAGAATAAACTTTGCCCGCTGGTGTATAAATGTTTGAATGTTTGAATGTTTAAATGTTTATATGTTGTGCATTTACGGCGAAACGCGGTAATAGATTTACATGAAATTCGTCAGGTATGTTCCTTTTTAAATTGCGCGTCGACGTATATACAAGTTTATTGGGAATTTTGCATTTCAAGGATAATATAAAAGGGAAAAGGAGCCTCCTTCATACGCCAATATTAGAGTAAAAATCAGACTTTAGAATTATTCATCATAAATCAGCTGACAAGTGATTACACAGATGTGTGGAGAAGCCAGTCTATTGATGTATTTCCATAAGGTATATAGTTTCATTCAGGTACTTGTGGATGAGAATACTACGTGAGGACTACTGTTCACAGAACTACTAGTAACTTAGTCTTTATAGATTCTATTAGATTGAACGGAACTCGACAAACACATATGTTCATCATGTGTATGATAAGTTATGTTCAATCTATTGGAATCTATCCTATACTATTAAACGAGCAATTTATGTTTATATGTTTGGATGCTTCGATGTTTATAAGTTTCTATTTCACCGGATCTCGAAAACGGCTCTAACGATTCTCACGAAACTAAGAACATAGTAGGTTTATAATATAAAAATTCAATTGCACTAGCTTTCATCCCTGGGGAAACTGGCTGAAGGACATTGAAAGGATAGTTATTATTCATCCTTGGAAAAACAGTTGATAATAATTATTTCGTCGTCTGTTGATGATGGATGTGAGTGTTCATGTGTGAGGGACTGTGTCAAAGTTATGACTGTTGAACTTTTGTAATCATTCAATCAGGTACTTAGTGCCGGTTGCAGAAAGCCGGGTTATTTTTAATCCTGATTAATCCCAGTAGAACCATCTTTTTGAAATGGTCTTCTCTGGTTTGGTTCGCGTGACATTAATCAGTATTAAAATTTAACGGGCCTTTCTGAGGGAAATTTTTGCATTTTTCTGGGAATTAATCTCAATTCACTGTGATTAGATAGAACATTTCTGTATGAACCATAAATATTATTATAATTTCCTCATTCGTAATACATTTTTTATGCCTTTGTACTCCAGAGCGAAGGTCGGTCCCCGTTATTAAGGATTAAGTTATTAACAATTTGTTAATAACTTTGGTGTAAACGCAGCTTTATTTTTCTCTGCTGATAGTTTTAGTGCAAGTAAGATTCACTTTAAACTATCACTCATTTTTTCTTTATCTAATAATATTGGACCATAATCTCGTTTGTTAATATTTTTCATTTTCAAATTCACCGCTTCAATAACATAACCTTAATTATTTTGTTTCAGTTAAATTACAGTGTTGCCGGATTGTGAAACCGTTAAAATCTTGGTTAGTTAACCAGTAAACTTAATCGGGATTAAAAACTAACCGATCTTGGTGAAACAGAAATGAATCCGTCAAACTAACGCTGATTTGTTAATCGACGTTAATGTATTTAACAGACGGACGTGCAACTGGCCCTAAGTCTTCTAAATTTGATGCTGATTGATCAAAGCGTTCGAAAGTGTTTGTAAATTATACGGAAAACAAACGGACGAACTCCCTAGAGTAGGAACTCACTAACGCTCGTTCAATTAATAGCGATAATGTACGATAATTTCACATTGGAAATCAAGCTAATTTTGAAACGAATAACCATTTCTAAACTTATTATTAATCTCGAGTTTATTCTGAACAATATATTCTCATGTTAATTCACATTAAGATGAGTTACTACTGCAGTTATAACTTGACGACAATAATCAGGAGAAAGTTGATGAAAAATAAATGAACTCTGACGCAGAGTAAATTAACGGGTCTGTTGAGAACAATTTCCAGGCTACAAAAGTCACTACTGACAAATTCACACAACCACCATCTTGATCTATATAGATGTTGAAGTGTGCTATATATATATATATGGATATAACAGCTCTGCCACAAAATGAGCTGTGACACTGGAGGAGAAAATGGGAAGCAAAGGAGGAAGAAAAAGAAGAAGAAGGAGAAGAAGAAGAAGAAGAAGAAGAAGAAGAAGAAGAAGAAGAAGAAGGACAGGAGAAGAAGTGAAAATTAAAAATGAAGAAGAGAAGGAGAAAGAGAAAGAAGAAGGAGAAGAAGAAGAAGAAGAAGAAGAAGAAGAAGAAGAAGAAGAAGAGGACAGGAGAAGAAGAAGTGAAGATTAAAAATGAAGAAGAGGAAGAAGGAGAAGAAGAGGAATTGAATTGAATTGAACTGAATTGAATCGCTGCCTTTATTGAAAACCTAGGAAAGCGAAGTTAGGGCGCGGCCGGCCCTCTCTTACACTTAACCCTCCATACAATTCTAAGTAAGTAAGAGGAGGTGGAGGAAGAGGGAGAATAAGGAGGTAAAGAAGAAGAAGAAGAAGAAGGAGAGGAAGAGGACAGGGAAGAAGAGAAATGCAGGAGAAGTCAAAATGAAAAATGTAAAAGATGAAGAAGAAGAATAGGACAGGAGAAGGAGAAGTAAAAATGAAAGATGAAGAAGAGGGGAGAAGAAGAGGAGGAGGAGGAGGAGGAAGAGAAAAAACTAGGAGGTGAAGAAGAAGAAGAAGAAGAGGACAGGGAAGAAGATAAGAAGATAAATACAGAAGTGAAAATTAAAAATGAAGAAGAGGAAGAAGGAGAAGAAGACGAGGAGGTTTGAAGAGGAAGAATGAGGAGGTAAAGAAGAAGAAGAAAAAGGAGAGGAAAAGGACAGGGAAGAAGAGAAATGCAGGAGAAGTGAAAATGAAATATGAAAAATATGAAGAAGAGGAAGAAGAGGACAGGAGAAGAAGATATGAAAATTAAAGAAGAGGAAGAGGAGGAGGAGGAGTAGGAGGAGGAGGAGGAAGAGGAGGAGGAAGAGAACGAATAAGGAGGTAAAGAAGAAGAAGAAGAAGAAAGAAGAAAAAGAGGACAGGAAGAGAAGAGTAGGAAAAGGAGTAGAAGAAGTGGAAATGGAAGAAGAAGAATAAGAAGAAGTGTTGAAGTGCGCTATATATGTGTGAATATAGCAGTTTTGCGACCAAGTGAGCTATAAGCACGGTTACCTTTTATTGCCGGCTTAAATAATGGATGGAAATCGTAAATCATTAGCGCCTCCCTGCCGCTCTAAGGAGAAGCAACTAACCACTAAAAGAACCAGAAAGTAAGGGGTTGTCAGTGTTCAGATCAACTGAGTTCATCTCTAATTGAACGAGCGTTATCGTGTTCCTCCTATTTTCATCCCAAGGCTAAAATCGTTGTACGTCAATTTACTCAACCAGCACTACATATAATTCACCGAACGTAGTGAGGTATATGTATCAACTCGATTTGCTTTAGTCGGTCTGTATGTAACGCGATTACGGCCAAGCGCGTTGATAGAATTCGATGAGATTTGGCAGGAATATTCCTTTTTCAACTGCACGTCGATGTATGCACAAGGTTTTTTTGAAATTTTGCATTTTAAGGATAATATGAAAAGAAAAGGAATTCCTCCATACTCTGATATCACTGTATTATATATCATCTACTTTGAAGATAAGATCAATCAGACTATAGAATTATTCATAATCAATCAGCTGACAAGTGGATTATGCATTGCATGCATTACACAGATTTCTGGCCGTGTCTATTTCTATAAGGTACGGTTTCAATATTTTTTATAATGCATGCCCATCAGTATCAATATTCTCACATTTGAAAAATAAATTCAATAGGTGATTGAAAATGAAATAAAAAATGATAAAATTAACTGAATAATGCCGAAGAAATATTATAATATTCTTGATTGAGAAAAATTAATTTTAAAATAGTTGAGAAATATTTTCATCAGATGGAAAGATTATCACGAAATTGGATAAATCATAATATGGGATACAAATTCAAACGTGAACTGAGTTTATTAACATAAGTGAGTTTTTGATCTAGGAGAAAACGAATAACAGTTTTTAAGAGTAAATTATGATTCAACTGAATCAACTAGAACAGGTGACATTAGAAACTTGTGGATGAGAAAACTGCGTGAGGTCTATTGTTCACAGAACTACTAGTATACATGTTATAGTAACAGTACTCCGTCCCAATTCGTCAGGTGTATTATAAAAATATCAGTAAACTAGCCGTCAGGCTCGCTTCGCTCGCCATATCAGTCTACCCAGGGGGCTCCGCCCCCTGGACCCCCGACTGGATCGTCCAAGAATGAGATCAGCATTTTTTGCATTTTTGCATTTTTCATTTGAGCATTTTTATCATATGTTAGGACAATCCAGTCGGGGAAAC
The DNA here is from genome assembly GCF_014356525.2 of Nilaparvata lugens. Lineage (NCBI taxonomy): Eukaryota > Metazoa > Arthropoda > Insecta > Hemiptera > Delphacidae > Nilaparvata > Nilaparvata lugens. The sequence continues at coordinate 7,281,693 of NC_052514.1, read as the reverse complement.
AGACTAAACGTCTGGCTAAACGGATATGGCTCAGACTGGCGAAGCGAGCCTGACGGCTAGAAATATAATATTCCCAAGATTAAAGTAGCAGTGCCCAATCAATTTTTCCGCGATAAATGCATTTAAATCTTCAACTTGGTGCCAACCTAACAAAGTCAACTCAACTTAATGCCAACCTGACAAAATTATTAATTTAGTTGCCAGTTAACAACTGTTTCGAAGAGGTATTCTATCTAGATTATAGTTCTATAGTAACATATGATATGGAGATTTCAATAATTATAATTAAGAGATTGGGAGAAGAATATGCATGCTAGAAGACGAACTTTGAACCCTTTAAAACAACCCTTAGAGTTAAAATATTACCGAAAGATTTCTTAGTGCGCCTCTAAAGGGCCAACTGAACATACCTACCAAATTTGAACGTTTTTGGTCAGGTAGTTTTTACTTTCCTTGCCCTACTACCATAGGTAAGGAAAGTATTGCTTTCCAAAAAAAATTAAGGTACCCTAATTTTAAGTTTTCTATACGTTTCAAGGTCCCCTGAATCCAAAAACATGATTTTTGGGTATTGGTCTGTGTGTGTGTATGTGTGTGTGTGTATGTGGTGTGTGTGTGTGTGGTGTGTGGTGTGTGTGTGTATGTGTGTGTGGTGTGTATGTCTGTGAACACGATAACTCCATTCCTAATTACCGATCGACTTGAAATTTTAAACTTAAGGTCCCTATACCATGAGGACCCGACAATAAGAAATTCAATAAAATTCAATTCAAGATGGCGGAAAAAATGGCGGATAATTACTAAAAAACCATGTTTTCACGTTTTTCTCGAAAAGGCTCTAACGATTTTCTTCAAATTTATATCATGAATAGATATTTATAAGCCCTATCAACTGGCATAAGTCTCATTTCCTGGAAAATTTCAGGAGCTCCGTAATATTCTTGAGAAAAATGGCGGATAATGACTAAAAATCCATGTTTTTCACCGTTTTCTCGGAAACGGCTCTAACGATTTTCTTCAAATTCATACCATGGATAGATATTCATAAGCACTATCAACTGGCATGAGTCTCATTTTGGGAAAATTCCATGAGCTCCGTAATATCTTGAGAAAAATGGCGGATAATGACCAAAAAACCAGGTTTTTCACGGTTTCTCGAAAACGGCTTTAACGATTTTCTTCAAATTTAAACCAGGATAGCTATTCATAAGCCCTACCAAATGACATGAGTTTTTTCCTTGGAAAATTGCAGGAGCTCCGTAATATTCTTGAGAAAAATGGCGGATAATTACTAAAAAACCATGTTTTCACGATTTCTCAAAAATAATTGACTGATTTTTTTCAAATTCATACCCTGTATAGTTATTATCAGCTCTATCAACTGGCATGAGTCTCCTTTCTGGGAAACCAATGGGGGGTCCACCCCATCCTTGGGAAATGGACTTAGTAACCTCCTTCTCGTGCATGAGGTAGGTAGGTAGCGCAGTTCATAAAAAGAACACATAGTCGAGATATTTCATCTGTAGAGAACAGCTGTTTTGACGACTTTGAAAAAATGACGACTCCATTCATGAAAAATCATCGAATTTCACATTCACACAAAGAAAAAGTACTTTGAAAACAATTATATATACACCATATACAGAAGTCTGATCGTAGTTTCAAATATGAGCAAGGAAAGTTGTGTGAGTGTACCACACCAGATTTTTTAGTTATACGAGTGAGTGAGTGAGTCAGTCAGTCAGTCAGTCAGTGAGTGAGTGAGTGCCATTTCGCTTTTATATATAGATATTCTCATTTATAATCAGCTGTGGACAACGGTGATCGACTCTTCTTTGTCAATTTTTCACTCATCTGTTCCAATTAACCTAATTAACCTAATTTGATTTAGTGAATCGCCACTTCGAATTTCAAACGAATTAAAATAAGTTCAGCCCTTTGATACGAAACTGACTTTCCTCTAGACAATCAAATTCAGATTGGTCAATAAAGTTGGTAGGGCTTCGCTGCATGAATCACTTCAAATGCAGCCCCCAATTCAAATCCAATTGCGGGGAATTTCAAGCGAGGACTTATCAAGTCATATTGAGCGACTGGCCTGTCATTTGAGTGGTAGGGCTTCTTGTTCGCAATACACTTAGTGATATACCAATTATAGTGTTAATAAAAACAATATAAAATTCTTGTAGTACCCTTTATTATTGAAAACTTTAAAATATTTCAACGACTAGTCTCGACCCTAACTTAGGTCATTTTAAAGTTGAAATGTAGAAAATAATTAAACAAGTTGATACTATATAATATGAACATATGCTTATTTTCATATGATTAATTTATTCCTTATTAATTATTTTTGGTGCAAGTTATTAAATTTTGATAAATTTAAATCTAAAGCTGCGTTTACACCGGAGTTGATAACACGAAATATTAACTTGACTAAATCGTTAAAAATTTCTCTTGATAAAAGTTGATAACCCATCTTTCTAACAGAAAATTCCTTGTTATCAATATAATTTACTTCCATACGATTTCATTTAACGAGAGTATTCATTTGATATAACAGCCGGAAAAAAAGCAAAAAATTGTCTTCAAATTTGAATGAAACATGTGTGTGATCATTAACATAATGATCTTTATCTGATCTAATGTAAATAAATTATAATGCCCCTACACCAGATCTTAAAACAAAATTTTTCAACATAAGTTGATAACATTTTCTTTTGGCTGCTAGTTTTGTTATCAACAAAAGTTAATAACTTTGTCACGTGTTTTGTCTGCAGCTGTAGTTGTAGGGTAGAGATGCTGGGCGAGGGGGTTGCGGGGAAGATAGTAACCTGTTATTAACAAAGGTTACCGACTCTCGATGGATAACATAAATCTTCTTAATGACAAGGAATTTTCTGTTGAAAACATGAGTTATCAACTTTTTTCAAGAGAATTTTTCTGTCGATTCAATCAAGTTGACAGCTTCTTATTAATAACTCATGTTATCAACTCCGGTGTAAACGCAGCTTGAATAAATTAAATTTAAATTTAATAAATCTATTTTTGATAAAATTCAAAGTAAAAAAATTTAATAACTTCAACTAAAAATAATTAATCGGTGCATTCTGACTCCTATTCGGAGACAAAATCCAGTAACATACTGTACTTTTTGTGAGTAGTATCTTGTTCACTTGTAACTTGTCGTTTTATACTTTTGTATGAATTTCGAGTGAATTAATTTTATTTTCCTCCACCTACTGTCTAAAGTACTTACTTTACTCCCTGAAACATAATACTAAAGTGTCACTTTTTCGCTCTAGGTAGTAAAAAACAGAAAAACTCCCTAGGGAGTAAAAGTGACTCCATTTAAATAACATGGGAAGCATCTCTATTTTAAAAACTTACATGGTAATAGGTTAGAAGGTCTAAGCTCAGATGAGAAAGCGTAATAGAGGTGTCTGTCATTGAGTCAACTGAATTCAATACCACAACCAGAAATTTGATCAACTCATGAAATATATGTTTGTATGATATTATATTCTTAATATTAGTGGACGATAAAAATTTATACAATTTTTAAAATATTTTATTCTATTCAAAATACCAGCCAACAAATATTTTTGATCTGCATTCTGCAATTCAAATCTGAAACCCGTGATCTGGAGTCAGCCATTTTTGGTAGCCCAGCTGATATAATTGTTACACTTGGCCGATAGATAGCGCAATCAGCAGTGCCTATCAGACGACCGGTTTTTAGGTTTTAGATTTTAGGTTATATTGTTAGGAAACATTGTCACCAATACGTAAGTTATTAGAATGATTTAATTTGCAGTTTCTATAAAAAAATGTAGATGGAGGAAAAATGTTGTGTACATCACGAGCGAAAAATACTTTTTCTCCCTCAGGAAAATTGTGGCCCTCGGCTTCGCCTCGGGCTTCAAACTTTTTCCCTCAGGGAGAAAAAGTCGTACTTTTCACTCTAGATATACAAATAACTATTTATTCACATTCTATCGCATCTGTAAGCATTAATTGAATGGAGAGCAGTGATGTTATTCAGTATAAGTAATACTGTCAGTTTAGAGTGAATATAACTGTGGTATTGTGACGAAGTTAGATGTGATATAGTGAGGTCCACGTTATAATGACGGTATTTGATCAACTTTGGTTTTGCTATCCTTGTCTATCATTTGTCAAAGCCAGTGGAACTATCTTTTTCTAGGTCCACAACGATGTCAATTATGTTTTTGACGGTGTAGAAATATAATTAATTAATGCAGAGAATCGGCATCGCTATTCTTCTATCTTTATCCACTGCCATTAAAACGTGGACCACACTATAGGAGTTTGGAGCTTCGTGGACAGTCTGTGAGTTGGCAGTTTGCAGTTGCCAGTTGGTATTGGTTGTGCCATTCAATGCTGCAAAATTTCGAAGCTGAGCTACGTGAGGAGACATCATCGCCACTGCTCTTGCTTGTATCAGAGGTGAATGTTTTGCTGCTGAGCTGGCGTTTCTCAATGCTCCACTCTAAGACAGCTTCTTCTTCTTCTTCTTCTTCTTCTTCTTCTTCTTCTTCTTCTTCTTCTTCTTCTTCTTCTTCTACTTCATGATCATCTTCTGCTTCTTCTGCTTCTTCTTCTTCTTCTTCTTATCATTCTTCTTCCTCCTCCACCTTCACCTACTTCTCTTATTTCATCTTTTTCTCGTGCTTCCTTCTCCAACACCTACTTCTCTTGCTTCTTCTCCTTTACTCCTCCGCCTACTTCTTCTCCTCTTTCTATTCCTTCTTCTTCTTCATCTTCCTCGTCCTCTCTCCTTCTCCCTCCTTCACGCCATCCTGTCTACCTGTTCTTCTCCAATCTTCTTGTTGTTGTGCTCCCTCCTTCTTCTCATATATTTTTAATATTCTTTCCGAAGAATGGACATTGATATGTCCAAAGCTCCGCCAATTTATGTAGATGCATAACAATATAATTACCTATAGTTATTATATTACAAATTGCTTTTCATAATATCATATACAGTTCAATAATTATTTTCCTAGTCTATATTATGTAATTTCATCTATAATTTTGCTGTATTGTAAGCTATTGTATATTAGTGTAAAAGCCAGTATATATTGTAATCTACATAAATAAAGTACTCAATCAATCAATCAATCAAGCAATCAATCAATCAATCCTCCTTCTCCTTTCTCTTCTTCGTTTTCTCCTCCTTCTACCTTCTTCCTCTTCTACGTCACCTCCTCCTTCTCCATTCTCTTCTCCGTTTTCTCGTGTTTTGAAGGAGACTCAAACCTCACCCTAGTTGTTGGTCTTGAGTCGTTGGTTGGCAGTTGGTTGCGGGTTGGTCGGTTGACTGATTCGACTATCGGATCCGAAGTGAACGGGTTTCAATGCTTGTTGCAATTCTGGATGAGGGTATGGTGAGAGGGGTGCAGAGACACGTCAAAACATGCCCGCTGGGAAATCAACAGCTGATGAGCGGGCTGAAGAGTGAAGAGGGGCTGATTTCAAAGTTGTTGAGGAGGAGGATGTAGAGGAGGAGGAGGAGGAGGAGGAGGAGGAGGAGGAGGAGGAGGAGGAGGAGTAGGAGGAGGAGGAGGAGGAGGAGGAGGTGCAGTGGGAGGAGGAATCGGAGAAGAAAGAGGAGATGAGACATAAAGAAGTGAGAAGAAGAGAGGAGGGAGGAGTATGATGAGGGGCGAAAATGTGTAGAAGACAAAAGAATTTTCAGATGTATTTCTCGAAACTAATGTGATGCAGCGGAGGGAGGATATGACAAACGATCGAATAGAATAAAGTACTGGACATAGAAGTAATGAGTAATTGCCGTATTCTAGATCTCTTAAGGCTATCGGTACACTTTTTTATTATTTAAATTGGATAATCTTTTCAATATAATTGTTAATATCATTATAAGAGTGAGAAAAGTGGCAACTGAATTTTTTAAGTGGTCTAATAACCGAGTTATGGGTTGTTGAAGTCTGCTAAACTCCGTTTTCTTTCCAGATCATAAACGGTTTTGACTATATTATTAGAACTTCTCTTAAAAATTCAAAAAATGTATCTTTCCAAACTAAAACATTTTATTCCCCATATCGTTCATAAATAAAAAAGTAACATCTTTGTAAAATCGATAACTTGTTTTACTTTGACATGAATCGCGAAAAAACGCATATTAGAACAAAGCCAATGATATTCTGAATGTATTAAAAGAACTCCAATGGAAAATTCAAAACCGTTTATGATCTGGAAAGAAAACGGAGTTTAGCAGACTTTAACAACCCATAACTCGCTTATTAAACCACTTAAAAAATTCATTTGCCACTTTTTCTCACTCTTTAATGTTCTTAACAATTATATTGAAAAAGATTATCCAATTTAAATAATAAACAAGGGTACCGAATAGCCTTAATGAATAAATGAATGAATGAATAATGAACTTATTGCCAAAATACAAGACGAATTTTTACAAATAAATCTTAATAAAACTTAATGGACCATTTAAGGATCACATTCTTTTTGTCAACATTTCTAATTGCATAGAACAGGTGATCAAGGCAAATAATCAATCAATCACTCTCTCTCTCTCAGTCTCATTCTCACTCTCTCTATCTTTATCACTCTATTTCTCTCACTCTCACTGTCGGCAGATAGTAACACAATTAGGAGTCACGGTTAGGTGTCTCTTGGGAATTATGTGGGTGGGGTGTAGTGAGGATTGGCAGAGAGAGCGAGAGATTAGATTAGATTTCTTTTTCATGTATGTTACAATATTTACTGGCTTATACACCAATTTACATTAATTGACGTTAATGCTAGTTATTCAACGAATATCACAAAGTAAAATAATTGATCAATGAGAAAAAATATAGAATGCAATTAGAATAACGATAATATAATAATGTGATGTAACTTCATAAATCGGCGATGTTTCAACAAATAATTGTTGATTCTGTCATTAACACACCACCGGGAGAGATTGATTGATTGAGTACTTTATTTATGTATTGTAGATTACAATATATACTATACTGGTTTATACACTTATATACAATAGCTTACAATACATCAAAATTATAGATGAATTCACATAATATAGACTAAGAAAATAATTATTGAGCTGTATATGATATGAAAAACAGAAATTTGTAATAACTATAGATAAAATAGATAATATTGTTATGCATCTACATAAATTGGCAGAGCTTTGGACATATCAATGTCCATTCTTCTCACTAAAAATATTAAAAATATCCTCCCCACTAACTCTCTACGAAAAGTGCGAGAGATTGATTGATTGATTGATTGAGTACTTTATTTATGTAGATTACAATAGAGAGAGAGAGAGAGAGAGAGAGAGAGAGGAGAGAGAGATTGATTGATTGATTATATGCCTTTATTAGGGCGGAATTAGGACTCCTGGTCCTCTCTACCACACAACCCTAAAGAGAGAGAGAGTGAGAGAGAGAGAGAGAGAAAGAGGGAGAAAGAGTGAGTGGAAGGGAAGAAAGTCCGTGTCCTATCATAATATTAATTTGAATAGCTGATTATGTGTAAATATTAATCTCATTCTGTAGCTCCCAGCAGGCTCCTAGCTGGGCTTATTACCGAACTACACGCTATTCATTTTAAGAAAAAAATTAAACCAAACAATTAAAAGAATGATTATTACTATCACAATAGGGATATACTTTTCTATTCTTCAAAGGTGAGAATATAAAAATGCACCATTCACAATCTCAGACTCAATTTTTGGTTCATCTTTTTTTTTAACAACTAGATTCCATGGAATCCGTATTTGTACATGTCTGATAAATAAAATTTTTCTATTCAATTCTATTCTATTCTCAATATGAGAGAGCCTTCAAGAGTATATTAAAAGCGTTTTTCATGATAAATTTGAAAGACTTGACGAGAAGACTACGAGACATAATCTCATGAGCAAACCCTCGTTTTGAAAATAACTCAATCTGGAGAGAACCATCCAAGTGGAAGACATAACAAAAAAGAGATTAATCAACTTATTTCCACACCGTCTTCCACTTTTGATCTACGTTCTCGTTATTTTCCTTCAAAAATCGTAAAATGAAAATTTGGTTCACAAAGTTTGTGGATAAGAAAATCGAAAAAGAGAAAAAAATTAGGAGAAAAGAGAGAGAGGATTCGTTAGAAAGTATTCAGTTATCCCCTAGTAAAACCAGTAATACGTATCCGCTCTTTTTGGAGGAAATTCTTTTCTGGTGAAGATCAATTCAGTGTCATGGATTGAGATATGGCGCGGCTTTGTGCGTATTGAAAGTCCTAATCTGCTTGAAAGAAGATCCAGGGCTTGGAAGAAAGGATTTTCCGGGGCAGGATGAGGAAAAACCCTGCACGGATAAGTGGAAAAACAAGGAAAACGAAAGAAAACAAAGTAGCCGTGGGAGGAACTTTGATGAAAGCTAACCCATGTTGGGAGTGAGGCGGGTAAGCAGTTTAATCAAATGTGTGTAGTCATATTATGCTTCCCAAACACACGCACACATACACACACATACACACACACACACACACTCAGACACAAACAAACACAAGCACAACATCGATAAAAGATCAAGAAGAAACCTTTCTTTCATGAGAGATTTTGCTTGCACCGCTTGTCTGGTTCAATTCACTTATTAGCTTCAGAATCTGCAAAGAAGACTGGCTACAAAAAACAAACATTTTTGGAAATTTTTGTTGATAGATTAGATGGAAGAACGATTCCTTTTGACAGGCTTTGAGGGTCTGGTACTTTGGATGCTGTTGTTTTTCACTATGGTATGTTTTCTATATGCCTACCTATTGGGATGGAAATATGGAAATAAGCTGATTCAATATGGAAACAAAAGTAAGAGTGTCATATTATAGAAAGATTAACATGAAGAGGAGATTTTTCAAATAGATATAGTCTATGGAAAACATGAATATAGAACAATATACTTATTTCAAAATTGAGAATATTCTGTCAGAAAATTAGAAAAATAAAATAGAATTGTCTAATTACATAAATAATTGCGTAATGAGTTTTCACTTACTTTTCACAGCCTACATGTGAGATGATGGGGAATCGCAAGAACTCCTGTAAGAAAAAAATCGTATATTTAGTCATTTGTTTCAAAATTAACTATCAATAATTTTCTGAAAGAGTACTTGAAAGGTCTACTTGAATAAATGGTTTCAATTATTAAATCAATGGAAAACCGAAACTAGTTGTTATTATTCATATAAAACAGTGTTGAAACTTACTTCAATAAGTTGGAGGTGAATATTACCAAAACATCTTTTATTGAATTTCAGATTCATAGATCACCTCCAAGCTTGTTCCAATTCAGTATAGATGGTGAGAATGTGCAGTTCTCCTCTTCTACCGGTTTCTTGGGACTAGCAATTGACCAGGGCTTGTCATGGACTGTTCACATTGATTCACTCCTGAAAAAACTAAATCCTGCAGCTTTTCTGGTGTCGAGGCTTTCTAGTACCCTCGACCGAGAGGCAGTTGTCACTTCGAGCCTCCATTGTTCTATGAATACTTTTTTCGCCACACTGCACAGAAAGCAGCTGTTTTCCAGTCCCTACGTAGATTATGAAAGACATTGTTTGCAGACGATTCTCGTCTGATGTCAGAACAGGTTTCTTTCCAGCTAAGGCCGGAAAGAGTACCCTTTCCGGCCGCTTTTTGAAAATTTTTGAAAATGTGTTTGGACAACTGTGCCATATGGTGCATTGTGTTCAGGAGGGTGAGATCGGAAATTTCCACCCCACTTTGTGTACCCTACGACGTCTGGTTCTTGAGATATGAGACATCAAAGTCCCCCCCCCCATTATAAAACATTTTTATTGAATTTATTATTCTTATATAGCTGATGCCAAAAAGTTAGGTGGCTTCGTGGGTCACATGGTGTAACCTACTCATAGCTATGCAATGCATCTATTTATTGTCTCTTTTGATTTGAAAATAATCGCCAAGCTAGATGACAACTCTGCTTGACAAGATCAGCTGTTGGAAGGCACAAGAGACCCCGCCTAACTTTTTTGGCGTCAGCTATACCTGTAGTGTGGCGAAAAATATCTTTCACGACACTCTCAGAAAGGTGTTTACGGTATTCGGATAACATATTCCCGACTATCCTCTCATATTCAACTATCCTCATACCGTAAACACTAACTTTCCGGGCTTGTAGCGTAATATACTATTTGGGGGGGGCTCAGGAAATTCACTGCCGGTTTTTAGGGCAAAAAAGAGAATAATTCGAATTATATTTAGAAAGCCACCGAGATCCTCATGCCGTTCTCTCTTAAGATCAGCAGCAATAATGACTGTCCCCTGCTCTTTATGTATATTACTTATCTATCTTTGCCTTCAAATACAAGACAAATTGGACATCAGGGTAAGATATTCATAGTCATAACACAAGATCCAGAGGTGCGTTGAGGATTAAACCACACAGAACGACCTTTTACAAATCTAGCTCACAGCATATGGGTAAGAAAATATTTAATTCGTTGCCGAACCACTTGAAAGAGGCTCAAACACTGTCAATTTTTAGGACAAGACTGAAAAGCTGGTTCATAGCCCAGTGTCCCTATAGTTGGCGATTAGAGAAAAACAAAATATGACTGAAAAAATGTATTAAGAATCTATCGTGTTACTTTCGAGTGCAATGTTCATGTTTCCAGATTTTATTGATGACTGTTTCTACATAAGTAAGAGCTGTAACTGCCATTATTATTTATTAGTTTACATATATTATATTTTCACCATTTCAAAAATTTATCTAGTCTAACTTTGTTTATGAATGTTAACATTTTAATGTTTTTAATGTACACTATTGTCTATGCTTACCATTATTTAGCCTGTGACAAATAATAAATTGAATTTAAATGGGTACTATTGAATAATTAATTTATTAATTATAAAGAGTTTGGTACATTCTATTCCACAAAATGTTACAACTCACACCATGCTCAGTTACAACCACCCAAGATGTTTTGATGTACCAAAATACGTGAGATAAGGTGTGAAAAGAGGTAGAGATAATAGAATGACAGCGTGGTACACCACATTCATTCCGAGGCAGAAGGAAGACGGAATAATAAAAAGTGACAATTTATGAGTGTCGTGGCAGTGTCAGGTATGTTGAGGGCTTCAAGTGTAGTCACAGCAATCCAACAGCAACTCTCCTTCCATCTCGCTTCTCATTTTTTCTCTTCTTTTGATATTTTTCTTCTTCTCTTGCGGTTTCACTTTATCTTATTCTTTCCCATATTTATATTCTGTATATTTCCCATACTGTATATTCATCGTTATTGTTCCCGCAAGTATCATTCTTGAACAGTTTCTTTTTTCTTGAGCTTTCTTTTCCTCTTATTGTTTACTCTCATTTTTTGCCATAGTTTCTTTCTTTAATTAATTGTATTTTTTTAACACTCCTACTTCTCCTCCCTCTTCACCTGAATCCCATTCTTTCTTTCATCCTCTCTTCTTGGTAGAGAGTTAGTGGGAAGGATATTTTGAATATTCTTTCCTAAGAATGGACATTGGAAAGTCCAAAGCTCCGCCAATTTATGCAAATGCATACCAATATTATCTATAGTTATTCCAGATTGTTTTTCTCATATCATATACAGTCCAATAATTATTTTCTTAGTCTATACTATGTAAATTCATCTAAAATTTTTGCTGTATTGTAAGCTATTGTATATAAGTGTATAAGCCAGTATATATTGTAATCAACATAAATGATGTACTCAATCAATCAATCTCTTTCCATTATCTTCATTAATATTAATATTATTGACAGAATATTATTTATAGTACTCTTATTATAATCCTTCTTCTTCTCCTCCCTCTCCACCCAAATCTCCTTACTTTTTTATCCCTTCTTTCTGTCTATTATTTTAATAAATATGTTGCGTCTCTCTTATTCCCATCACCCTTTTCTTCTTCTCCTGGTTTCTCTCATCTCTCTCCTTCTTTAGAGTACTTGAAATACAAGTATTGCAGCCTCTCTTGTATTCTCTTATCCATTGTATTCTCCGCTTGAGCATATGTCGAGATGGAATGCAGTGTAGGGTTGACATTCTTGAAAGCGCTACTCTAAAACTGGAGAGATACTCAACGTTTCTTCACTTTTTTTGACATGATGGTGGTGTTTCACATGATGTTTGTGTCTTTATTTTGGATGCGAAGTTTCAAAGTGCTTCTTTTCAAACCGCGAGGTTTCCGGTAGTTTTTGCTGGTGAAATAAATTTTCTTGTGGTTGAAACGTTCTATACGTTCCAGCCTTCCTACTACCTAAACCGACCAATTCATCATTGTATTTAAGAATTTCAATATTTTCAGTACAGGTATTGCCATTGAAGCTTTTCATATGGCATGACAATATTTTCAAGATTCCACAGTCTAACATGCTGCTATGTCTATTCTATTCACTTTTCTCAACCCGATAATCTTCGAAGAAATAAAGAGTAAAGAAGAGTAGATATGATCGGTTAATGAGGATGAGAAGAAGAAGGAGAAACAGAAAAAAAAGATGGAGGAGGAGGAGGAGGAGGAAGAGGGGGAGGGGGAGGAGGAGGAAGAAGAAAAAGAAGAAGAAGTGGAAGAAGAAGAGGAAGAAGAGGAAGAAAAAGAAGAAGAAGAAGGAGAAGAAGGTCTCTGAGCCAGTCAGCACACTTCATCACTGAAATCGGCTGCATCATCATCATCAACATCAGCAGCAGCAGGAGCGGCGCTGACAATGATTAACGGATTGGGCACACATCACGCAAGGTGGGTGGTGGGGGGGGCTCTAGGGGTGCTCTGATAGGGGGGGTAGGGGGTTAAGGGAACACACAGGGCCCAGCAATCAATCACTGTTCAGACTGGCGGGCCGACCTGGTCTCCTAGACTCCGCCTGCCTGCAAAAGTCTATCAAACCCGTTCTTATTTCTTGACACTTCCTTGGTCTCTCTCATTATTCGAGCTGGAGATAATGATGGAGGAAAATAATAGGGAAGATGATAATTGATTTATTTATAATTTTCACAAAGTAGCACTGATTGGGAGAGAAAACTAAGGATACTCCTTGTACTATTTCTCTCCCAAATTTAGATAACATTTTAAAAGTCCGAAATAGGGTTATGGTTTCACTTTTCTAAAATTTAGTCCATTTTCACTGAAAAACAACGTCAAACTAAGAATTTTGAATTTTGAAGGTTGAAAACAGAATAAAAAACAAAAATATCACACTCAAATCACCATTAATTGGAACATTTTTGCCTAGATGAGAAGAGAAAGAAAGAAGGGAGTGGGAGAGAGATGGAGACGGAAGGAACTTTTATTCGTGGTGGAGAGTAAGAGATAATGATGGAGGAGATAGGAAGATAAAGGGTGAAGGAAGTGGGAGAGAGGTGGAGACGGAGGAAAATTTAATTCGTGGTGGGAGAAAAGGAAATAATGATGGAGGAGATAGGAAGAGAAAGGGAGAAGAAAGTGGGAGAGAGGTTGAGACGGAAGAAAATTTTATTCGTGGTGGGAGAAAAGGAGATAATGATGGAGGAGATAAGAAGAAAAAGGGAGAATGAAGAGGGAGAGAGGTGGAGACGGAAGAAAATTCTATTCTTGGTGGGAGAAGAGGAGATAATGATTGAGGAGATAGGAAGAGAAATGGAGAAGGAAGTGGGAGAGATGTGGAGATGGAAGAAAATTCTATTCGTGGTGGGAGAAGAGGAGATAATGATTGAGGAGATAGGAAGAGAAAGGGAGAAGGATGTGGGAGAGAGGTGGAGATGGGAGGAACTTTTATTCGTGGTGGAGAATAGGAGATAATGATAAAGTAGTAGAATCTGCTAGAGGATTCATGTTCTCAAACAATCATAACTGCACATTCGACTTCTATTTAAATAATAAAGAATAAAAAATAGAGCTTGTTGTATAAAAAGTATAATGATTGTATAATTTATTTTACGTGAAAAACAAAGAATAACTGTCAATAATGCTTATTTTTCATAATTTAATATGTATTTATGTATCTATATAATTAAATAGGTATTTAAACTATCAATAAATGATCATTTCTATAAATCGATATGAATTTTTTTGTAGTTTTGATACCGAACAATAGAATACGATGATACTATCATAACTTCATTAACATTGTATGATTTATAGTAGCATAACCTTAAAATTTTGCTTTCAAAATTGCCAACTTAAAATTATTATTATTATTATTTTCTTTTGGTGTGGCGAAAAATAGCGTTCGCAACACGGGCAAAAATGTTTTTCCAGCTCTTGAAAAAGAGCTCAGCGTTGAAAACCGCGATCTCGAGCCGGAAAACGTACATTTTCGACCCTAGGTGCGAAATATACTATTCCGGCTCTCAAGGCCTACGGCCTCGGACTTGAAAACCGATTTCGAGCCGGAAAAATCTCATTTCATGCTCTAGGTGCGAAATATACTATTCTTAAAAAGACGGCTTCTCTGATTGATTCTCATGGAATTAATCACGGTTAAAATTTAACCGGCTTTTGTACCGGCACAAGCTAACCGTTGAAATTTTAACCGTGATTAATTCAACGAGAACCAATCAGAGAAGCCGTCTTTTTAAAAAAGCCTTATCTGATTTGGTTCTCATGGAATCAATCACGGTAAAATTTAACCGGCACTAGGAGTAAATTATAGGAGGTAAGGTTATCTTATCCTTCCTTTACCATCACAATGAGCCAGCTTTCGCCAGTTTTTTCCTCCCAGTTTTCGGTAGAAACAAGGAAATAGAAAAGAGTAGGCAATATTCAGAAGGGGTAACAGGTTACAATACACGCGATGCTAGTTCCCTTCAGCAAACAGCTGTGAAAAGCTGTTGAGAAAAGAACTGCCTAAAATGACTGACTCATCTATCATGGTTAACGTGATTACATGCATCGATAACACGTAAAATATCACAAAAACAAGATCCAAATTTGATAAGAGAGTGAATGTACTTAAGTGAATTCATCGCATGTTTTTGGAGTACTGGCATTTAGAAGAACCTGGAGGAAAGTTCACAAAAGGTCGAAATAACTTGATTTAAATTTAGAACACCTACTTAAAAGCCTCTTGAAACCAATGTTTATAAGAAAATTAAAAAATGTATTGAAATGGGTGATATTATTGTTCCTTCCCATGGAATGAGTAGAATAATAATGAGATTCACATGGTTTTTATTGGAGGTTAGTCCCTGATTATGATGGAAGTTCCAAATAGAATCATTGACACCAACATACAACATACCCATCCTGGGTCTTAGACACTTGGTTTTACAGAAAAATATACTCTTCTGACTTTGGGCTACATAACCTCAACGAAAAGTGGAAACTGAAATTTAAAACTTATCAGCCCTCTCAGGAAAGGGATAGTGCAAGCTATAATCAGAACGTTTCTCAAGAACGAAAATTATAGGGGAAAGTAAGGGAAATGGAAGATATATAGAATTGGATGGGAAGAGTATAGATGAGAGAAATAAATGGAGAATCGGGAGTTAATTCAATGAGATTTACAATTATTATTATATAGTAATTCCAATCTAAAAGCCTCAGATCAATTTGAATATAGAATCTACTTAATTTCTCAGTAATTTTCATGTGTAGAATCTTCTTTTTTTGAGGATTTTGAAAATATTTAGTTGCTCAACTTAAAAAACTCTCTAATGCCTGAAAAAACTTCATGTTGCACAACCACTGATATATTAAATAACATGATCTTATTGGTATACCATCATCAATATCAAGTAATATACGTAATATACCATTATCAATATATCTAGTAAATTTAGTCAATATCTAATACAAAACACTGTACATCCCTAATTACTTCACAGCATGTCAAGTAATTCATCATTTCAGCTCTGAATCACTATGCAAGTTGATCCGATTCAGGCGACTTCTATTTCAACAAACAAATCATCGAGACAACTCTGATAGTAAATCTAATTAACCCCGTTACAGATTCCACTGTATTCACAATGAATTATAACAATCAAAATACAACAAATTTGAACTGAAAACAAACAATAACCTTACAGTTCAATGAATCATCTCCCATTTTTCGGTAGAAATATTTTATATCAAAGCACATCCCATTCGCTATTTGGCTTTGGATACAAAGCAGCCTCCCTCACATCAGATACCTCCCACGTATTTCAACAATATTTGTATGTGTTTGTAAGTGTGTCTTTGTTTGTGTGTGTATGTTGTTGACTCTGCTATGATTAACGTTCAATTTCAATTGCAAATTTACCGACTGTGTATTTTATGCCCTGTGGAGAGAAGCAGAGCTTCAACAAACAATTGTTGGGTCGCTTTTTGTCTCTGTTTTGTGTATTCGTGGGTGAAGAGGAGGATAGAGAGAAAGAGAGAGAGAAAGAGAAAGAAAGAGATTGAGAGCGAGAGGGAGGGAAAGGAAGAAAGTGGGAGAGAGAGATAGGAAAAGAGAAAGTGTGAGAGAGAGACAGAGAGAGCCATAGAGAATGAGTGAGTGAGAGGAAGAGAAAGGAAGAAAGTGATAGAGAGAGAGTGTGTAAAGAGAGAGACTGAGAGAGCGTGAGTGAATGAGAGAGAGGGGTGGTACTCGCCCCAGCAACCTGGATTAAATGCAAATACATGCCCCCCGTTTTTGTATGCCCTTCTGTGAATTGGGGCGTGCTTCATGCATTTTGCAGCAAGGCTTGCTTGTTTTGCTGTATCAGCAGTAATCACGTGATTTCAATGTGACATCACTACTTCTCCAATTATTTGTTCATCGACGCTCCAAAGCATAATGTGTGTTTGAAATAATCGTTGTTCAAATCTTTGTTAACTACTACTTGAATCATTGATTAGAACATCTAATTTATTAGATTGAAATGAACATGCTAATCATGCTACAAAGTTAGCATGAGGTGTGTCTGAAATAATCGTTGTTTAAATATATGTTATCTATTATTTGGATCTTTGTTCAAAACATCTCATTTTATTAGATTAAAATGAAAATGCTACATTTGCTAAATAAGAATGCTAATCATGCTATAAAGTTAGCATAATGTGTGTCTGAAATAATCGTTGTTCAAATCTTTGTTATCTATTTTTTGGATCATTGGTTAAAACATCTAATTCATTAGATTAAAATATCATAATATTGGCATGGGAAAGAGGCACAAGCTCAAAATTTTTACCCTTCCTGAAAATATTATTTAAAGTGGAGACCTAGGAATAGAGGAAAAATACGATAATATTCCAAGTAGGGTTTACATTAGTCAAGTTTCCTCGAATTAAAGTGTTTAACGTTCGAGTTAAGTTTATAGATTCTATTAGATTGAACGGAGCTTGACAAACACATATATGCTCATCATGTGTATGATAAGTTATGTTCAATCTAAGGCTCAACTCACACTTACGCGACTCAGGTCGAGAAGAGACTCGACTCTAGTCGAGAGCATGTGTTTTCTAATGTTGACACTCAGACCAGTCGACTCTAGTATCCAGGACTGTCACCATTTGAAAACACATGCTCTCGACTAGAGTCGAGTCTCTTCTCGACCTGAGTCGCGTAAGTGTGAGTTGAGCCTAATAGAATCTATAAGGACGGAGAAATAAACAATTTGTTAATAAATTTTGTGTAGACGCAGCTTAAGATGAGCAATTTCAAGTTTACTTGACAAGTTTTATTGATTTACATATAATTACAATTGCAGATTTCCAAATCCGTACAATAGTTCATTAGCGAGTTCTCCAGGGGCTCAATAGTTTAATCACGGTTAAATTAAGGTGTTTCACCTGCAATCGGGAGTTAGACTCATAAATGTTATGAGGTGTACAGCTACGACCCAGTAACTGGAGCCACCTAGCTGCAGAACTGAGAACTACACCAGTAGGCGTTCCAATCCACCAATCAGAAGAGAGTATGGGAGCTTGGAGGCGTGGTTTGTTGCCATTGGTCCGTTATTCTTACGCTATGATTTTGGCGTTCTCTATCATTCCAGCTATCTTCTACGCACACTCTCTCACTCTTTAATTAGTGAGTTGATTGATTGATTGTGAACTTTATTTATGTAGATTACAATATAAACACTGGCTTATACACTTATATACAATAGCTTACAATACAGCAAAATTATAGATGAATTTACATAATATAGAATGATAATTGCCAAATTACCATTGAAAAGTATCTAATTATGATTTTGGTATTATTTATGCTCAATTTTTATTCTATTATTTTATACTTTTGACTATAAAATTATGTATTTTCTTTTATTATGTTTCGAATATGTATTTATTGTATGGCAAATAAATGATTTGATTTGATTTATTATTGAACTGTATATGATATGAAAAAAGCAATTTATAATAACCATAGATGAAATAGATAATATTATTATGCATCTACATAAATTGGCGGAGCTTTGGACATATCAATGTCCATTCTTCGGAAAGAATATTATTCAAAGTATCCTTCCCACTAACTATCTACGAAAAGAGGGAGATTCTTCAGAATCATTGACCAATAATTGACCCATCACCCATTTAGAGTAACCTATAAAGTTATATTGATTCACATATAATATACTTGTAATATTATTACAAGATGCAGACTTGAAAATCAGTGTAATAGGCATGACGGGTGATTTCTCCAGCCTGTACGGCCCACTAGTTTATATATAAATATGATTAGATGGGAAAATTTCTTCGAATTAATCACTAAAAAAGAAGACAAATCCAGATTTCCCAATGATTTCCCTATAGTTCTTCTTTGCCTTGAATCATAAAGATAAGATGGATCTTCATTATTCTATCATTGAACTGCTTTTTATGGGTAGATAGGTGTGATTTGAGTTTGAACAACATTATTAAGTTCAAAATTGTTATCACTTGTCAATTATTCTCAAGGTGTATTCTCGGAGCGTAAAGTGCGTGACATACACATAACCTTTAGGACTTCATCACCATTCTACATTAGAAAAGTAAAAGCAAAGCTCAGTTTCCCTCTTTCAGATTGATATCTATTATTATAGATCATTGCAACTAGTAGTTCTCTGAACAGTAGACCTCACGCAGTATTCTCATCCACAAATTTAGTACCTGATTGAAACTAAAGACCTTATGGAAATACAGCAATAGACTGGCTTCTCCACACATGTCAGTAATCACTTGTCAGCTGATTTATGATGAATAATTCTATAGTCTGATTTTTACTCTAATATTGGCGTATGAAGGAGGCACCTTTTTCCTTTTATATTATCCTTGAAATGCAAAATTTCCAAAAACCTTGTATATACATCGACGCGCAATTAAAAAAGGAACATACCTGTCAAATTTCACGAAAATCTATTACCGCGTTTCGCCGTAAATGCGCAACATATTAACATTTGAACATTAAGAGAAATGCCAAACCGTCAACTTGAATCTCAGACCTCACTTCGCTCGGTCAATAATTATATTGATATATAAATGATTGATTCAATGGTGTCAGAACGAAACCGGTATCTCGTTTTTATCATAAATCTGTGGTTCGACAATACTTCGACAGTATCTAGTCTTTTTATCCAGTATGGATAACTAACACAATAGAACCTTGACAACTACTCAGTGAACCAACTATATTCATGTAATTTGTAGATGTTGACTTGAAAAATTAAAAGTGGGTAAACTTTTGGTTAAGATTGCATTTGGTTTATCATAGAGAAAAGATAGCATACGTTTATACGTATGTTATATTTTTATATTCTATGGTATTATCATAGGAATTGTGAATCACATTGGAATATTTTCAGAAGTTCCTGGAGTAAAAGTGAGAAATATTAATTTCAGAGCAATCCTTGACAAGTTACTAACTCAGGTTGGAAAATTCTGATAACACTTGATAAATTGATGTGGGGGTAAAGCAAACGAGTTTATATTGAAAAATTTCAGAAGTACTGTACTTGGAGTAAAAGTGAGGAATATTAATTTCAGAGCAATCCTTGTCAAGTTACTAAGTCAGGTTGTAGAATTCTGATAACACTTGATAAATTGATGTGGGGTAAAGCAAACGAGTTTATATTTAATTCAATTAATTCGTAACCTATAAGAGCACACGAATCGACAGTGACGGATGATAGCGCTTTGACAATGATGTAATACCGAGAATGGAATCACTTAACATGTCGAGTTATAATATAATTGTACAACAGTGACAGTTAAAGGGAGATCAATGAAATGGTAACACTTGATAAATTGATGTGGATGTAAAGCAAACGAGCTTTCCCAAATATTATCTACTTATTACTTATTATTCGCTTATTTTTACTCATATTTTTGTTTAATGTAAATCAAATGGTAATGAATATATTATTATTATTTATTTATTTATCTATTTATGCATTCAATGAGAACCCTGCAGTGAAATGGTAGATTGGACCGAAGCTCTACCACTTGAGATGATGACGTATATATTTGCTCTCAAACCCTGTTCCAACGTTCCAGAAAAATTCACCCAACAATTTTCTCCGATGCTCAATGGAATACAGTTGGGTCCACGTTATAATGGCAGTGGAGAAAGGTGTTGCCGATTCTCTGCCTTGCCACTGCCTTCTAAAGAGGATAGCTGGTACCGGTATCTAATATAGTGCTTCTTTGTAAAAAATATAAATAAATAAATAATATCAACTGTCCATTCTTGTTTAAAATAATCAATTATATTTAATTCGTGAAGACAAATATTTTTCCAATGAAAAGTATTAATTATGATTTTGGTATTATTTATGATTAATTTTTATTTATTATTTTATACTTTTGATCATAAAATTATGTATTTTCTTTTATATGTTTTGAATATGTATTTATTGTATGGCAAATAAATGATTTGATTTGATTTTCAATGATTGAATAATAAACTTTCAAGATTGGGATAAAATATTTTGTTGATGAATTATATTTCTACATTGTTAAAAAACGACCTGGCAACGTTGCGGGGCTAGAAGAGGATAGAGTTATAGTTATCTGCTTTGTCGAATGGTTGACAAGGATAGCAACACAAATGTTAATCGAATACCTCCATTATAATGTGAACCTTACAAAAGTCTAAGGAGGAGCGAACAAGATTATTGACCGAGCGAAGTGAGGTCTAAGATTCAAGTCGACGGTTTGGCATTTCTCTTAATGTTTAAATGTTTATATGTTGCGCATTTACGGCGAAACGCGGTAATAGATTTTCATGAAATTTGACAGGTATGTTCCTTTTTTGATTGCGCGTCAACGTATATACAAGGTTTTTGGAAATTTTGCATGTCAAGGATAATATAAAAGGAAAAAGGAGCCTCCTTCATACGCCAATATTAGAGTAAAAATTAGACTATAGAATTATTCATCATAAATCAGCTGACAAGTGATTACGCAGATGTGTGGAGAAGCTAGTCTATTGCTGTATTTCCATAAGGTTTATAGTTTCAATCAGGTACTTGTGGATGAGAATACTGTGTGAGGTCTACTGTTCACAGAACTACTAGTATTAACAAGGTTATATTAGTACTTATTTTTAATCATATTCTTGATATTTCCTATTGGTTTATTTCTTATTTTTAATCATTTTCAATTTTTCATCAACTTTTTTCTCTTGATAATTATGAAGAACTATGTGATGTTGAATCGGGAATAGTTTTGGCTATAATGCCTGTTGTTCCCATACCTGTATGTATTTTTTGTAGATAAATAAATAAATTATTTTCATTTTGTTAGAACTGAACTATGAATTGTATAGCGTAATTGTATAGCGATTTGATTCGAATCTTCCAAGTCTAAAACTTAATTTTTTCAACTCCATTTTGAGCTGATTTGTCATTTCCAAGTAGTGAAATCTTTTGTGATTATTGTTAGAATTGTATGTATCAAGAAGATATTATATGGGGGAAGCTGTTGACTACATTCGTGTAAATGAGTATAAAGGTGCGCAATCGAACGTCACTCGAGCAGATCGATTGATGATCGACCGGGGGGCAAGAGTGGAACGCGAGAAGAGCGTGTAAAGGTGCATACAGATACACGCTCCGCGAATATGAGCAATTCACTTTTAATCAGCTGATTATATCTGTATTTTTACAGAAACGGTAAGATACAGATATAAAAATCTTGGCATCAGCTGATTAAAAATGATTTGCTCATGTTCGCGGCGCGTAAATCTGTACGCACCTCAACATCTCGCGTAACGTACATGATCGGAGCGAGTGTGGAGCGTGCGTGGAGCGAGTGCAGAGCATGCGCGGAGCGTGTTGGAGGCGCATATATCTGTACGCACCTTTAGATATGTCCGATCTATCAGAAAAGTAAAAGATTAGCATTAAGGTGTGTATACATTTACGCGCCGCGAACATGTGCAATTCACTTTTAATCAGCTGACTATATCTGTAATTTTATAGAAACAGTAAGATACTGTAATAAAAAGCTTGGCATCAACTGATTAAAAGTGAATTGCTCATGTTCGCGGCGCGTATATCTGTACACACCTTGAGGTTACACGCCGCGAAAATGAGCAATTCACTTTTAATCAGCTGATTATATCATTATTTCTACAGAAACGCCGCGAACATGAGCAATTCACTTTTAATCAGCTGATGCCAAGTTTTTTATATCTGTATCTTACCGTTTCTGTAGAAATACAGATATAATCAGCTGATTAAAAGTGAATTGCTCATGTTCGCGGCGCGTAAATCTGCACGCACCTTTACATTAACACGGAAACTACTCATGCTAAACCATTCAGGTGTGAATAGACAAATATTTTACGTCAGAATTTCGACTACATTGAAACGTGCAAAGGTGGATCGCAACATAATATTTGGAAGAAGCAGAAGACGGGCTGCTTTTGAAGAGCTGTAATGAGAGATGGAAGTAAGCAGCAAAGCAGTAAAGGAGCAAAGGAGCGAAGAGCAGCAAAATGTTATGAAATTTGTGAGAAGGGGGAGAGGAAGAGAAATAGATAGAGTGAGAGAGAGCGATAGATTGAGTGTGTGAGGTTCCAATAGAGTAAGAAAGGGAAAAGTGATAAAGATCAAGAGAGATTGATTGATTGATTACTTTATTTATGTAGATTACAATATATACTGGCTTATACACTTATATACAAAAGCTTACAATACAGCAAAATTATGGATGAATTTACAAAATATAAATTAAGATAATAATTATTGAGCTGTATAAAATATGAAAAAAAAAAACAATTTGTGATAACTATAGATAAAATAGATAATATTGTTATGCATCTACATAAAATGGCGGAGCTTTGGACATATCAATGTCCATTCCTTGGAAAGAATATTCGAAAGTATTTCCCACTAACTCTCTACCAGAGAGTGAGAGAGACAGACAGAGAGAATGATAGAGAAAGAGTGAGTGTGATATGAAGAAGCATGGAGTAGAGAAGTTGTGAAAGTAGGGTAGAGAAGGAGGCTGGCGTGGTGGTTTGAGTAGATAAAAAATAAACGAGAAAAATACAGTATTCAAATACACAATTTCTCTGGAAATGTGTTGGAGCTGAGATACGAGTTGTGAAAAATCTGAAAATCTTTAAAAAAACAGAAAGAGACAGTAGGTGTGTGTGTGAGAGAGAGAGATTGTGAGAGAGAGGGAGAGAGGAAGAGTGGTGGAATTAGAGTACATGCTCTTCAACTACCCCAGAGTTCTCAGAAAAACGAAAAATTAAGGAAATATTCAAACGTTTCGGAGAATTTCAAAGCAAGCACTTCTCCAAAGATTCAAGTTTACGAAAATTAAGAATTACCTGCTCTTCCCTACTCTCAAAGTGAAATATCATACCGAAGTCTGATTACCTATTCATGAAAGTGCAGAGTGTTTGTGACAACATACTTTAAAGAAAATAATATTTCTACCTCGGAGATATTTTTCAAGAAAAAGAAAACTAGGGTGAGAGATTAGAGGGATGATAAGAAATATGGCTGAGATGTAATATATCTATCCATGTCTATACAGTGAATAAGACAAATTTTTCGAATAAATCATTCTTGTTAAAAATAACCTGCCATAGATTCTATTGCAATGCTCCTAAAACATAGAGAAAAGATAGCATAAGAAGATATCCCATGGTATAGGTCGTTTATATTCCTAATTTTAAGCCGATATTTTGTTAACTCAAGCCGATTGATTGATTGATTGATTGATTGAGTACTTTATTTATGTAGATTACAAAATATACTGGCTTATACACTTATATACAATAGCTTACAATACAGCAAAATATAGATGAATTTACATAATATAGACTAAGAAAATAATATTGACTGTATATGATATGAAAAAGCAATTTGTAATATAATACTATAGATAATAATCATATGTTATGCATCTACATAAATTGCGGAGCTTTGGACATGTCAATGTCCATTCTTTGGAAGAATATTAAAAATATCCTCCCCACTAACTCTCTACCAAACGTTAATTTCGTTATTTAAACTAAGGATTTATTTATTAATGAAATATTGTTAAAGTTTTAATCAATATGAATATGAAGAGAAAGAGAAAAAACAAACAGAAATTGATAAAGTAAAATAATTATATAGGTAGATAAGATCAAATAATTGATTAATAAAATGAAGTAGTGAAAGTAGATCAGGGTTATCAAATTTCAGTAATATACAGCAGTATGCAGTGATAATGAAATACATGATTTATATAATATATATATATATTATATAGATATATATATATATATATATATATTATATATCAACTTCGTTCTATAACATGGTTTAAAGGTTTATATTGGTGGATGGGTGAGGGATGGTTGTCATGTGATCGTTCTAGGGCCGGACAGTTTCAGTCATTTGTTCCAAAATATGTTTTTTTAAAGTCAGGTTGTCGCTCGGCTCTCGATAGACCTGATAGAAACAGGAAGTGTATTCCATGCACGACAGGCACTGACTAAGAAGGATTTTGTGAAAATAGTAGTTCGATGATTGGGTATCCTTAAAGTACTTTCTCCGGTTCTAGTATGTGAAGCATCTATCCTCCTACCTTCAGAGACAAATTTGAAATCATCTTTAAAATAGTTCGGATTACCGTATTTCAAGATATCTCTAACAAGCTTGACTATTCGAAAAAGCCTCTGATCGGGAAGCTTCAATGTTGAACTAGCAATGTGGGCTGGGGTGATATGATCATGGCGTTGGAGAGAGTAGACGAAACGTAGACAATAATTTTGGCAACGCTGTAGTTTATCATTCAGAGTGACTTGCATATCGTTAAGAACAGAATTACAATACATTAAATGGGGAAGATGAGATTGAACAATAATAATTTAATGTTTCTAGGGAGGATATCGTGCATTTTCTTCAATGCATGCATGGCTGAGAATACCTTTTTACAAGTTTTGTTCACTTGTTCTGACCAGTCAAGAGTATTATTCATAATAATGCCTAAATTTTTAACTGAGCTACAGTAAGGAATGTCATTACCGTCTACACTAATTTTGTGAATCGATTCAAGGTCAATATTGTTTATAAGACGAGAATATCCAATTATAATGGGTTGTGTTTTGATGGGATTAAGCTTAAGGCCATTTTTCTTTGTCCATTCCACTATCGAATTGATATCCTGATTCATTATTCCTACTGTTTCATTAATTTTTGTTATGGGACAGCTTAAATAGATTTGAAGGTCGTCTGCATAAGTATGGAAACTGGAGAATTTGATAATGGAAGAAAGGTCATTAGCATACAAAGTGAAGAGGAGAGGGCCTAAAATTGAACCTTGTGGTACTCCATGCATAACGTTTTTCCAAGTTGACTTTTTGTCACCGACAGATAAGCATTGTTTCCTACCTAATAGATAGGATTTAAACCAAACTAACGAGTTGTGACTGAAACCAAGAATAGCCAACTTATTCAGAAGGACTGTATGATCAACAGTATCGAATGCTTTAGAAAAATCAAATAGGGTGAGGATGGTGCATTTTCTTGGTCCATAGCTAACCTTATATCATCAGTGACACGAAGCAGAGCTGTCTCAGTGAATGGAATTTTCTAAAGCCTGATTGAAAGTTATGAAGCTTACTATTGTTGTCTAGAAATTTTACAACTTGAGCATGAATGAGTCTTTCTAGCACTTTGGACAATGCAGGTAAATACTGATTGGTCTAAAATCCTCAACTTTATTGGGTGATGGAACTTTATTTAGAGGGCGAACCAGAGCAAACTTCCAGTTTTCAGGGAAAATGCCTTCTTCAAGTGACTTGTTGAAAATGTATGTAATGGTTGGTAAAACAGCAAATAACATCTTCTTGATAAATTTAATAGGAATTTGTCTACACCCTAGCATTACTATGAATACGTTGAATTGCTCTGAAAGTGTCTTCTTCTGAGATTGGATGGAAATGAAATTGATCAGTGATTGGTAAATCTAAGTTTGTAACCTGCTCTTCAAGATCATCTATATGATTAGCAATGACAACTTCGTCGCGTTGGTTAGAGTGTGAAACGAAATGGTCATTTATATTATTCAATGGTAAGTCAATTGTGGATTCGATTTCTGTTTGCCAAGCCCGAATTCTTTTATTCCCTGCCAAAGTGATTTAGAGTCTTGTCTATTGTTTGTCATAAACGAATTCAAGTACCTAATCTTTGAGTTCCGTAATTCCTGTTTAACCCTATTTCTAAGGCTCCTATACTCTATCAAACTGTCCAAGTCAAATGTCTTTTTAAATTTTCTATGTGCTTTGTCTCTACGTCCCATCATCTTAAGTATGTCTTCAGTCATCCACGGTACTCGTCGTTTTCTATTAATCCTCCTTGTCACATAAGGTGCATGTTTGTCATACAAGTCAAAGTCCAATTCTCGAAAGTCTTGACCATGTCATCAACTGAGGGTAATGCTTCAATTTGATGCCATGGAGTCTGAGCCACATCAGTCAGGAAGGCGGCTTCATCAAAGTTTTTGAAGTCTCTATAAGTGATAATTTTCTGTTCTGGCTTGGTATCTTATGGAAAGTACACAGTAGATCAAATCATGTCTAGAAATAGCTGGGACTGAGATTTGGCCTGCTTGAACAACCTCATTGGATCACTAACAATGAGAAGGTCAATGAGTGTGTCTGATTCATTAGTATGAGAGTTGGATCGAGGGGTAAAATAGTCATGTTTAGGCATTGGAAAATTGTAGTCAGTTGAAAGTAGTCAAAGTTACGATTCGTCATGTTCAAGTCGGTGTTCATATCCCCCATAACTAGTATACGGTTATAACAAGGCATAAGAGAAAGCAAGGCACTTTCGAAATCTGTGAAATGACCTATTTTTGGTGGGCGATAACAGATACCAACGAGTAATTTATCATTACTAGATAAGGATAATTCAAGTAGCATAAACTCTGGTCTGGAACAATACTCTTGTTTAGATGTGATTAAAACTTTTGTTTTGATACCATCTTTCACATAATTGCTACACCCCCACAAGCTTTATTTAATCTATCATTCCGGAAAAGATTATATCCAGGCAATGCAACAAAATTTGATGAAATACTAGGCTTCAAAAATGATTCGGAAATTCCGATTATATTGAAGTCCTGAAAACGGAAGATTGCTCTGAGTTCATCAATGTGGCAACTGAGGGATTGTACGTTAAGGTGAGCAGCCTTGAAAAGTTTTTTGAAAGAGTGGAGCTTA
Organism: Nilaparvata lugens; assembly: GCF_014356525.2. Taxonomy (NCBI): domain Eukaryota; kingdom Metazoa; phylum Arthropoda; class Insecta; order Hemiptera; family Delphacidae; genus Nilaparvata; species Nilaparvata lugens. Next base: position 7,254,043 of record NC_052514.1, on the reverse strand, counting down.
TTTGCTAGAAACATACCTGCGTCATTATTACTATTATTGAAATAATCATACCTACTTGAGGGCGAGCGAGCTGACGTGTCAGTGAGAGGCATCATGGAAGCAGCAGACCAATCGTGAACCGACCTCAGAACGACACATGACGGGGAAATGGGATGAAACTGATAAAACTTAACCTAATGAAAAAGTCTCTTGATTCGAGTGCATTCAGTATGCCTTGACAGTTCGGCTCCCTTCACTATTTAAAGCACTAGTTCAAAATCCAGTAGGGAAGATCGAGTCCAAGTGGAGACAGAGAGAGATGGAATCCAGTGGTGGAAAATCGAGTCCAAATGGAGATAGAGAGAGAGATGAAATCCAGTAGTGGAAGATCGTGTTCATGGTGGAGATAGAGCGAAATGGGATCCATAACAACTGAAAAAAAGGAGAAGAAGAAGCCAGCCAAAAACGAAAAAATCTGATAAGAATACTATCGCATAAAATTGAAGAGGAATAGTATGATTTAATGTGGGAAAGAATCGAATATTTTATGGATAAATATATGATATTATATATAATAATGGATATTATAGAAGGTAATCAGATAGAAAGAGAAACGGTAGAGATAAATAGATATAGAAGAGAAATAAACATTTGAACATGCTGGATAGCAAGTGAAAAATCACAGGAAAATAATGATAATAATAGGGAAGAAAAGAAGAGAAAGAAGGAATATGCACAAATTGCGAAGAACTTATGAAACTGAACTATAGAATAAGAAATAGAACATCGCATTGTGATCTTGAATTAATCAAGGAGAGAAAAAAAGAAGAAAAGAAAAGAAAGAGAAGAAGAGAAGAAGAAGAAGAAGAAGAAGAAGAAGAAGAAGAAGAAAAGAAGAAGAAGAAGAAGAAGAAGAAGACGAGACGAAGGAGAAGAATAGAGAAGAATAATACATCATCACAAACAACAATATTCAAGTAATCATTATAAATATAAGATCAAGAAGAGAAACGAGAAAGAAAAAATAAGAAGTAGAGGAGACGATGGAGAAAGTGCTAGATTATTTTAGATGAGTTTTAAATAGTATTGAACGGTGAAGTGTGAAAATATTATATAGTATTAGAAGTATAATTAACTATTGGAGTTGCAATAACGATAAAAGTAGTAAGTTGAGAACTGTAATAGTTTAGTGATGAATGTCTAAGATAACGTTAAATGAAACACAGCCCCTATATAAGCATATGAACAGACTACCCACCCCTCTGTTCTATCAATAACTCTTCACACATTAGCTTCTATTGTTCAAGCTGTGGCAACAGTAGAAGATATCATTATATAGGAATTACTATCTTTACCTATAGATTACATCATATCTATAACGTATGTTAATCATCCAATTTATTTTAAATTCAGCATTTCGAAAAATTATTAATATGGAAATAATTTGGTAAGAGATGTAAAATTATAGTAAGATAGAGATAATAATTCTCTAAGTACCCTCTGGAGTATAGTAGTTGATGCATTGAACGTAGTTTTGGGATTAATATCAAGATAAATTATTAATCAGTATTAACAAATGTGGATCTCCTTAGTTTGAAATAATTGCCTCATAATAATCATCATAAATAGCAGTGGAAAGATTCATTTATAGAACAGAAAGCCAGCTCATGAAAAAATGCCAAGGTATATCTACTGTGAAATGTATTAATATGAATTTCCTATTATTGTAGTGAAGGGCACCTTAGTCATCGAATCCTGAAATGATTTAATTTTACCTTATTTTTTGAAGGTCGGTCATCCTCTCGACTGTGTGGACCCTCTTGGATCCTCCCTCGCCGATAGAGATCTTGATCCTCCCGTCCGATGACCAGACATTCCTATGCCCATGACGGTCGGCCGCAGCGTTGAGGATCTTGAGACGCTCCGCAGTCAGATCCTCGCGAATGGTGACGCCGGAACCCTTCAGCTTCCTCTTAGCGTCGAAGATCATCTTCCTGGTCCGGTAGCTGCAGAGTCGTACTATGATGGGTCGGTCCTTGGGTTTAGCTTGCCCTTGTTGAGGTGGTTGACGCCTTCCAACGCGATGCGAGCGGTTGACATCCGCCAGAGTCACGGGCACGTTCAGCTTCTTGTTGAAGACATCAAGCGCCAGCAGGTCCGTGTCTTCTTTGTCACTCTCCGGGATCCCAAAAATAGTAGCCGATCACTGTCGACTACAGTCTACAGTCTACACTAATGTGTTGTTGGGGTGAGAGTGTAAGAACGGCAGAGTATTAGGTTAGATTATGCTCAAAGATATTTGAATTAAAGATATTTGAATAAATGCTCAAAGATGAACAAATGCGACGGTCTGTGCATTTATGTTAGGGATATATTGATGTCTGTGAGATTGCCTGTAACATAGTTGATGCCAACTCTTGTGCTTGGAATGAAAAATGTCGGATGAAAAGATTTTTAGAATTATAGGAATTTATAGATCACCTAGAAATCAAAACACTGAGAATTGTATCAGCAGTCTAAATAACTTCCTCGATAATATACCTAATTCAAAACTGTTTGCATGGTTGGTGATATAATAAACATTCAATCAACTAGCACACAGGTTCAGGAATACCTGCATATTTTACTGAGCAGAGGTTATAAGTCTTATATAAATGGGAGTACTAGAGTCTCGACACAACTGAATCGTGCATAGATCACATATTTTTCAAAAATAACAGAAAATTCAACTATATTTTTGGAAAATATTTTCAAAACAACAATAACTGATCATTATTCTGTACTATTACACTTGGGTAATGAGAAAAATCTGAACCACTTCACATAGAAACAGGACTACAAATAACGTTAAAATTGCATACAACTAACAACTAATTGCTGAAAATCGGAAAAAGAAAATGGGAATACTATTTTTAAATGATGATACTATAGATACCCTAGTTGAATTTTTGTGGATCGTATAATGGTTTTATGGATTCAAGTAAAACTGAGAAGTATATTCCTCGCCGAAAGCGTCCCTTAAAACCTTGGATACGAAGGGAATAATAAGATCAATTATTATACGGGATAAATGCATGATAAAATAAGAAAAGGCCCTGCAGATGCTGATTCGATAAATACATACAGAGTTTATCGTAATACATTGAATAGGTCATAAGTGAGGCGAAGGATAACTATTATAGGGATAAATAGAACAATGTAACACCATAGTTCAAAGCTTTGGAGGGTATTAATGAGGC